>NW_004567110.1:32078990-32086264 GCF_000260355.1 Condylura cristata
ACCAGAGACAAAGTGGGGAGCAGAACAGGCAGTGTTCTGCCTGACAATGATGAAGTACACTGCTGAGGGGAGCAGCGGGCAAGACTGGAGAGGTCTGCTGTGCCATGTCGGTCACCCCGCTGGCCAGGACCGAACTTGTGCTGTAGTGGCTGCAGCTAACTTTCTACGGCTGCACTTTAACTCAGTGCACCACCAAGGAGGGCCTATTTCCTTACTTTCTTACCAAAGTTTGTACCTAGGCCTTGTCATTTCCTTTTTAGGTTTCAAGTATTAATTAGTCACAAACATAAGACATTTTTTAAAACTCAGAAATGGATATTTTCTCCAGCTACCCAAGCTATGTAGGAATTAAATTTGATAAACCAAAACCATTCACTAGTGTAATATAGCAGAAATAATTCTTAGACTTTGTGGAAAATATACTGGTTAAGAGAGGAAGGGAATAGGGAGGAGGGTGAAGGAGAGGGAGAAGGACGGGTCACTGGCACTCAAGATTTATTGGGGGGTGAGTAAATATGGACATATGGAGGAGTGAACATGTAACCCCAAAGTTATATAAACATGTAAATGAATGATGAATTAATTCTTTAAAAAAATATTATTTTCTTTAAAAATATCCTCCATACACTACAGTGTCTCAGTCTTTCTTTGTCTCTGTCTTTGAAAAGCAACGGCAAAACACTAAACAGACATAAATGAGAAGGAGGCTTATTGTTTTCTATTCACTATTTCTATCTCCTACCCACTATTTCATTTGGCAATTTATTTAGGAAATATTTTTTTTATCCTCCCTAAAATCAACACTTAATCATTTGTTGCATTGAGAGGCAAGACCCACAACGAGCAATAGTTTGTGGCCTATCAGGTAATTACCACTATGTTTTGTTTTTTAATTGAAGTAACATTGATTTATATCACATATGTTTCAGGTGTACAGGTATAAATCACATCTGTATATACTTCTGTGTGCTTAGGTTGTGTGTTTAGTTTGTAAAACTTCTTTTTCTCTATCCCTGAAAAATAGTGGTAAACAACTTAGGGAGAATGATCTTACTGCTATTAAAGCTAATAATGTGGCACAATGGGTTAAAGCACCACATTATGAAGCTCTCTGAAGTCACTGCAGCATGAATTCGATACCCAGCCCTGGAGCTGACCCACATGGCATGGCAGACCTCTCCTGACTGGCCTGCTGCTCCCCTCAGCAGTGTACGTTATTAGTCGACCTGTTCTGCTCCCCACTCTATCTCTGGTGAATCTTCTCACCCACCACATCTCTGGCCTGTACCCCAGTTCTATAAGCATAAATAAGTAAATATTAAAAAAAAAAACTAATAATGTATATTTTATTTTGCAAACATAGCATTCAATCTTGATGGTAATAACTAGCAGAATAGAAGTTATCTCTTTTTTATACATGAAATACTGAGTTTCAAAAATTAAATGTCTTGTGCAATGTTGCACAGGTTTTAGAAAGTCAGACCTCGAGCTCATCCTGGCTGGTGCCAAGATTCTTTCAACTACAACAGGGGTTGGCAAGCATTTTCTGTAAACGGCCAACTAGTAAATATTTTAGACCCAGGGGCCCATACACTCTGTCATAACTACTCAGCTCTGCCCTTGTAACAGTCAAGTTGACAGAGACAATATATAAATTTGTGAGCATACCTATGTTCTAATAAAACTTTATTTATAAAAATAGACCATATAGTTAGTTAGCTCCTCAGTATCCTACATGTGTGTAAATCCAGATTTAGTTAACACTAACTAGTTCTCACTTAAGAAGTGCTATATTGAGTACTACTTTTTAAAAGATTTATTTATTTTTAAAAGATTTATTTATTTATGCATTCAAAGCTGGGGTGGAGGCCAGAGTTGCAGGGGGGTGAGAGGATTCACCAGAGACAGAGTGTGGAGCAGAACAGTACTGAAATACACTCAAGTGGGTCACCTCCCTGGCTGGCCTGGGACAGCACCAGTGCTGCAGAGTTTGCAAGTGCTGTCTTTAACTCTTGCACCACCAAGGGGGAGGGGACTCATGTGCACCAGCTGCTCACTGTGCTTGTTCATGAAACATCACTGTATCGCTGTGACCGCACTGCCAGGAAAGCCTTCCATTTAAATCAATTGCTTTTAAACTTTTGGGGTTCAAGACCCCTGTAAGAATGTAACAATCATCTTTGCCTCTCCAGAAAAATGGGTTGAAAGTTACACACCCCACATGTTGTACACAAATTCTAGGGGGTTCATGGATTTTAAGTCCACTCAGGGACACAGCGGGTATGTTAGTGAGCAAACTGAGAGGCACCCCAGGACCCCCAAACCTGCATAGTCTAAATGGGATTTGCCATCCGCTGCATAAAGACAAAACAAACTTAGTGTGTAAGATCTTCAATAGAAAAGAATTTTAATAGAATTAGTGTGCAATAGACACAGGAAAGAGAAAATAGTTTCTCAATGAAATACCCAAAGTTATCCATCCCCTCATGGATAAATAAATGGTCACCCAAACTGATTTGGCCTAAAGGGGGCTATCAAGGCCCCAAATTGTCATAAGACTAATGCACTTTTCCACTGGGAACTACAGAAAACGGCCAGAAGGGGCCAGACAATCCTGGGACTAAAGAAGCAATATCAAAGTACAAATCAAGATGAAGGTTGCCATCGTCAGGGTTCCCACAGATCTCTCACCCAAACGTCTCCTTCCATGTTCCCAGAGCCCTGGTACAAGTCCAAAGCCTGGGCCCTCCCTGGAGGTGCAACTGCTTAAAGCACAGCACTGTGAATCTCAGCAGCATGAGCTCCATCCCAGGCCAGGTTGCTGACCCAGTCAGCACAGCAGACCTCTCCTGTCTCGCCTGCTGCTCCCCTCAGCAGTGTATTTCAGTAGATTTGCCTGTTCTGCTCCCAGCTCTGTCTCTGGTGAATCCTCTCACTGGCCCTTCACTTCTGGCCTGTACCCCAGTATGCATAAATCAATAAATATTTTTAAAAAAGATACATACAGAACTGGGGTACAGGCCAGAGGTGTGGGGGAGGTGAGAGGATTCACCAGAGACAGAGCTGGGAGCAGAACAGGCAGATCTACTGAAATACCCTGCTGAGGGGAGCAGCACGTGAGATAGGAGAGGTCTGCCACGCCATGTGTACAACCTCCAGGGCGGGGATCAAACTCACACTGAAGCAGCTGCCACTAGCTTGCAGTGCTGTGTCCTAACCCGTTGTGCCACCAGAGAGGGCCAATGAATAAATCTTAAAACAAAAAAAAAGCCCTAAGCCCAGGAGCAAGAATGACTTCTTCATTTTCCTCTCTGCTTCCATGCCTCCTCAGGTCTTCTCTCATCTCTTCAAGTCTTCTCCCAAGTCCTTTTCACTTTCCCCCCAGCACTCGGCTTCACCCTCCCATAGATAGAGCAGGGAACATGGAAATTCCCTTTTAGATTACACTATTAGAGATATCAGTGGGCACTGGGTGAATTCTTAGAAATTGCAACTGTTTTGAGTTTTCAAACTGTTTTCTAGTGAAAATTTGTAATGATAAAATAAATTTCTGAGCACAAATTTTTTATAATAATCTATTCCCATGGTATGTGGGGGGTGGGAGAGTTTTAATCTTAGTTAACAAAGGTGTAGGTTATAGATCTTGATAACTTTGTATCCCGAGTTCCTTCTGCTTAAGGTGATTTTTCTTCCTGTCTGTGATTGTGACTAAAAATAATCCTCTATGGCCATGTGCACACACCCCTCATTGTATGTCTGGCAAGGATTTCCTTTGGCTTGTTGCTGAGACCATTAATTATAGATAATAATAATGAGGGTGATGGCAATGAAAAAAATAATAGGTTGTTAAGTGGAAGGACTATTGAGTCAAACTGAGTTCAAAGTTCAGCTCTTTCACTTATTACCTACATGAAATTGGGCAAGTTAGGGAAACACTTTGAAATTTAGTTCCTCATCTGGTAAATGAGAATGATAATCACTCTCTTATATTTAGTGCTTTGCATCTATCAGCTTCTATACAAAGCACTTTTATTTTTAAGATTTATTTATATATTTATGCATACAAGAGGTGGGGTGCAGAGGTCACTAGAGACAGAGTAGGGAGCAGAAAAGGCAGATCTACTAAAATACACTGCTGAGAGGAGCGGCGGGTGAGACAGGAGTGATCTGCTGTGCCATGTGTGTTAGCTCCTTGGCCAGGGGAGCTCCCGTAGCAGTGGCTGACAGCAGTTTGATAGGGCTGAGAGTTAACCCCTTGTACTACCAGGGCAGTCCACTAAGCACTTTTACAATCTGTCATGGCCTCCCTGAGGGCACCGGGGTTAAAGACACAGCACTATCAAACTATCACCAGCCACTGCAACATGAGTTCAATCCCTGGCCAGGGAGCAAACCCACATGGCACAGCAGACCTCTCCTGTATCACCCGACACTCCTCTCAGCAGTGTATTTCAGTTGTCTGCCTCTTGTGCTCTCCACTCTATGTCTGGTGAATTCTCTCACCCCCTCCCACCACCTTGGCCTACATCCCAGTTCTTGTATACAGAAATAATGCATAAATTTTTACAAAATAAAGCTGATCATCATCACAGCTACTTCACTGAAGTTATCTCCAGCATACAGATGAGGAAAACTAAGGCACAGACCATTCAATTACTGCCAAGGTCACAAATCCATCAATATTCACAGGCCTGCCTCTGAACCCAGGTGGTATGGAATGAAGTCTCGGTACTTAGAGCTTAATTACCTTACTTCAGTATGTTGACCCTATAACATCTTGTTGAAAAGATGAATTAGACAATACACCTGTCTATCACAGTACCTGGTAGAAACTAAAACATACTGCTTTCATGCTCATATTTACAGTTTGCTTCTGCTGTCCTGCTTCAAGCTGAATCACCTATTCAGGTTGCTGAGTTTCAGACTAGCCTGGCAATGGCTAACATTTTCCAGAACATGTGCCCACTGGCAGACTAAAATAAGCAGTGGCATTTCTACCATAAAGGCGATTCCAAAGGATCCAAAACAACAGCATAAAACACACATAACAACTAAAGGAGAATCCTTGGGGACAGTCGTGTTTCTGGTCACAGGAGCAATGACTCAAGTTGCAGAGAACCATTCCTGCAGTTGAGTGATTGCCAAAAAAGCAGCTAGCCCTTTCACAAAAAGTGGGCACAAGAGGCGTTTTAGCAGACTCATGTTAACCATGAAGCCTAATCACTTCCCTGTCCAGTGAGTCATTATGTTTGGTTTTTAAGGTGAACAGAAAGCCTATGGCATACACCATGAGAGTTAAAATAAGTGAGCATATTAACTGCTTATTGGTAGATCTGGGCAGTGCAGTATGATTCTTGTTTCTTTGATTGGTAGATCTGGGCAGTGCAGTATGATTCTTGTTTCTTTGATCTGTTTTAGAATAATATTCCATTTCAAATATTAGCTTTAATACTTGGCAAATAAGAGCTAAACAGACAATGAAAAACATCAAAAACAAGAAACTGAGGTCAGTGCTTTTTGTTCAGAACAGTAATCAGATGTGTCTCCTTTTTTTTTTTTTTTTTAAGATTTATTTATTTATGCATACAGACCTGGGAGGTGCAGGCCAGAGGTGCAGGGGCAGTGGGAGGATTCACCAGAGACAGAATGGGGAGCAGAACATGCAGAAGTACACTGCTAAGGGGAGCAGTGGGTGAGACAGGAGAGGTCTGCTGTCATGTGGGTCACCTCCCTGGCCTGGGATAGAACTGGTGCTGAAGCAGCGACTAACTTCACAGTACTGCGCATTAACACATTGTACCACCAGGGAAGGCCCAAATGTGTCTTCTCTAATAAACCACAAAGGTAAATTCCTAACCCAAGCTCATCATTTCATAATCCATTAAAATATATTGTAAATTGAAGATGCTGGGATCACTGGTTTTACTTAAGTCGTAACAGATTCAACTGCTCACTCATTCTGAAAAGGAAACAGCACAAGAAAACAAAGTTAGATTCTTTGAAGCCCAGTCTGGGTGGATTGTAAAGAGAAAGGCTACAAAAATACAAAAATAAAAAATTATATACTTTCAAAGTTTTGTGGCATTTTCAAGAAGGGCTTCCATGTGGGGCTACATGAGTAAAATAATGCCATCAGGGACCTCTTTGGTAGCGCAAGGGGTTGGACAGCACTATGAAGCTCTCCACAGCCACTGCAGCACAGATCCTGGGCCAGGAAGGTGACCCACATGGCACAGGAGACCTCTTCTCTCTCACCACTGCTCCCCTCAGTAGTGTATGTCAGTAGATCTGCCTGTGCTGTTCCCCCAACGCTGCCTCTGATGAATCCTCACCCCCACCTCTGTCCTATACCGTAGTTCCTGTATGCATAAATAAATAAATCTTTAAAAAAATAAAATAAAATGATGCCATCCAACTGTCAGGCTCAGCCTAGCCATGAGCTCAACAACCCCCAATGCAAACTAGCTTACTGGTATCCTATTCCACCTGCAGGTATCATAAATTTATCAGTTTGCAACCATGTATCAATTGAAATGATTATGTGCTTAATATCTACCTGTCTTTTAGAACAGGACTTGTTAAACCATGACCCCTAGGCAACATTAGTCAGAACACCTGTTTCTGTATGCCTGCAAACTAATAATGGTCTTCCATAAATAAACAGTAGTGTTTTATGATACATAAAAGTATTTAAAATTCAAATGTTAGAGTCCATAAATAAATTTTTATATGAGCACAACTACACTCATTCATTTATGCATTTGTTTCAGGACAGGAAGGGGGCACCCCAATACATCCAAACCTGCCTGCTCTAAATAAGTTTTGCCACCGCACAGACAAAACATTTAAGGCCTTTAATGGAGAGGAAGTTTAATACAATTAAACTTCTGTGCAATACAGAGAAGACAAAATATATTTTCCAAATTAAGCACCCAATGTTTCCTATCCCATTATTGGGTAAAAGTCCACCTAACAGGATTGGCCCAAAGCAAAACTCAAAAGCCTGCCTCAAGTCTGAAGCAACTTCCAGCGGGGGATCCACAGAAGAGCGCTATGAAGCCACCCACAGCCACTACAGCATGAGTTTGATCCCTGGCCAGGGAGCTGATCCATGTGGTATGGAAGACCTCTGCTCCTCTCAGCGGTGTATTTCAGTCAGTCTGTCTGTTCTGCTCCCCACTCTGTCTCTGGTGAATCCTCTCACCCTCCTCCACTTCTGGCCTGTACTCCAGTTCGTGTATGCATAAATAAATAAATCTTAAAAAAAAAAAAAA
>NW_004567110.1:32086364-32147184 GCF_000260355.1 Condylura cristata
CAACTTCAGATTTGTGGCAAGCTTTCATGTCTTGTTTACCTGCTGGAGCAGGGAACCTGGAACCTACCCTTTTCCTGGGGGCCTTCCTGGGAACACCCTGGTGTCGGAGGCTGTCAAGGATGGGGTGTGTTCTTGTGGAGCAGTCATTCCAAGGGCTTCAAAGCTGAGCTTATATAATCTCTGGCTCTTTACACAAAACGTTTTCCAATCTCGATTCTGTATAAGTTCCATGAGTATATGAGTGTGTCTTGTTTACTATATCCTCAACTACTAGCAAAGTGCTTGTAACAAAGTAGCTACTCCATTAATTTGAAAAATGAAAAAATGAATTATGACAAAGGAATCAATACCATTGGTTACAGTCTTGGAATAGAACCAAAATTGTGTATGTGATCTTCCAAAAATGAAACGACCCTTAGACTTCTTGTGTATGCTTGTGTAAAGCTAGAGGACCAGGAGTGTTTTTTGCTTGGGAGGGATAATCAGGATAAAACACAACAGCCTGGTCCTCTCTGGCTGTGCAGTGGGTTAGGATGCTGCACTGCAAGCTGGCCACAGCCTCTTCTGTACGAGTTGGATCTCTGACCCAAATGGCATGGCACACCCCTCCTGACATGCCCACTGCTCCCCTCAGCAGTGTACGTCATCATTCGGTCTGTTCTGCTCCCCACTCTGGTGAGTCCTCTCACCACCCCTGCACCTCTGGCCTGTACTCCAGTTATGTATGCACAAATAAATAAATCTTAAAAAAAAAATCAAAAAAACACATACACACACACAACAGCCTGAGGCAGAAGCAGGGCCAGCGCTGGAGTGGGAGCAGTGCCTCTTCTGACCCAAAATGACAGTATATATTTTGCCAGTGAATATTGGGTAGAAGCTGTATTTCTTTTATATCACAAGACCTATTTTTATTACAGGAGTTGGATTTTCTGTTCATTTAAGCAATTAAAAGGTATCCTAACACTCAACGATTAATCCAAGTTTTAATTTTCAAAGTCATTTCATCCATCATAAATGTCAGGTGTTTCTATTTGTATGGAGCACAATTATCCCTCTATTTAAGAAGTTCATTAGCCTACAGACTCAACCAGTAACAGTATTAAACTGCAAAAGAAGACCCAAAAATGGGATCTCCTGAAAGATACTTGAATTTGGAGTACTTGTATTTAAACAACATAGGTTTGACTCAAATATTTTAAAGATATTGAAGCACAAATGCAAAAATCAGACTTATGGCTTAAATTAAGTGAAATATACTTTGGTAAAATGAATACAACGGACGAGTCGGGTAACCCGGGCTTCCCTTGTCCTTATGAAAGATGAACTGTGGTTTGGAGACGATAAACAACTTATCCAAGGTCACAAGCAGTTAGAGGGTTAGGATAAGGTCAAACACGTCTCTGATGTCAACACCTACTCCATCACTCTATCATTTTGCCTCTGGTTAATATTGTTTATCTCAAATCAGATAGGTAGATGTGTTCCTTGTGCTGTATTTTAGCAGCTCTTTAAGATGGTGGCGACAAAAACAAAATTACCTGAAATTGACTTTGGAAATATATATATATATATACATAAATTAGATGTGAAGCAAATTTTGGAAGAAAGCATGAAAGTATAGATCCAAATTAAGCTTGGAGTGAGAGCATGGCTCACTTCATGCAATGCCACTTGTTAGATGAATAAAAACAACCTGTTACAGAATACATCTCCATGAATATTGCAGCACAGTGGAGGGCCTCTGTTTTCCCTGCCCCCACTTACATGCAAATTCTTGTATGCAGCTGCCTAGGATTAAAATTCCCAGCATGCCATGCTGAATGGGAGCAGCTGGGAAGGAGTAAGGTGGATAAATATTGGAAGAGGAAAGATGGGGACTCTTCAGGGAGACATGCAGAGATGCTTAGAGGAGGCATGTGGTTGAGAGACACGTGGGGCTGTTCCTAGTTCTAGGCAGAGTCAATGGCAGCCATTATCTTAACCTTCTTGCAAATTATATAGAACCTTTGAATTTCAGGTCTCCGGTCCCACCTCTCTGGGACCTGTATAACACTCCTGTTGTGATTCCCCTCCAGGTGACAACTTCAGATTTGTGGCAAGCTTTCATGCCTTGGTTACCCCACTTTGAGTCAGCCCTGTTTGGCCAGGCATTTACCCAAAGAGGATGATTGATATTTGTAGATTTATTAGGAATATCCACTCTCTCCCCTCCCCACCCAATAGCCCCACACCACAAGAAATAAGGATCTTTCACAATACATAATATATGTAATATAATATTCAGTCACAAGAAAAAAGGAAATTCTTGTATATATACTGTTACATGGCAGGGAGAGGGGCACCCCAGCACCCCCAATCTGTCCACTCTAAATTGGTTTTGCCATCTGCTGCATGAAGACAAAACATAAGAACTTTAATAGAATGGAATTTTAGTACAATTCGTGTGTGACACAGAAAAGACCAAGAATATAGTTCCCAACTGAACACCCAAAGTTGGGTGAGTAAAAGTCCAACCAAACAGGATTGGCCCAAATCAAGGCCAAAGCCTGCCACAAGTTTAAAGCACCTTCAGGCATGGACCCATAGAGAAGGGTCAGAAAGGAGCCCTCCCTGGTAGTGCAATGGGTTAAAGCTTAGCACTATGAAGCTAGTCACACAGCCACTTAATAGTGACACAGCCCAGCCGCTTCAGATGGATTTGCATCCCCAGTCAGGGATGGCACTGCAGACCTCTCCTGTCTCATCCTCTGCTCCCCTCAGCAATGTACTTGGTTGATCTGCCTGTTCTGCTCCCCACTCTGTCTGTAGTGAATGTTTTCACCACCCCTGCTCCTTTGTCCTGTATCCCAGTTCTGTTGCATACATAAATAAATCTTAAAAAAAAAAAAAAGATCAGAAATGGACAAAGGAAGGAGGAAAAGAGCAAAATCAAATCAAGATAAACACTGCCATAATTAATTTCCCCACTGGTCTCTCACCCACATCTGTTTGAACTAGTCCGGGACCAAGAAACAAGAGCCACTTCTTCACTGCTCCAAGTGCCTCACTCAGGTCTCCGCCTGGCTCTGCATTCTGCTGCCTTCAGTCTTCTCTCCAGATTCCACTCCTCCCAACTCTGCTCCACCCTCTTTTGGGTGGGGCAGGGAACCTGGAACCTCCCCTTTTCCTAGGGACCACACTGTTACAATGCAACAACTTGGATGAACTTGAGGGTATAATGTTAGGTGAAAAAAAATTAGAGAAAAAGACAAATACTGTGCATTTACAGGTGGAGTCTTAAAAAAAGACAAACTAACATAGAATGGTGGTTACCAGGGTTTAGGAGTGTGTTAAATGGGAAAATCTTGATCAAAGGGCTAACTTCTAGCTAACAGAAAAATTAGTTTGGGGATCCAACATGTACCATGGTGGTTATAGATAATAATAAGTAGCACATACTTGAATAATGCTAACAAGTAGATTTTAAATGTTCGCACTACAAAAAGAACCCGTGACTGTGGTAGGATTGATGTGCTTGTTAATACTGTAGTAATCATCATTTTACAATTTATACACGTATCAAATCAACAAAGCATATATCTTCTATCTTATACAGAGTATGTGTTGATTATATCTCAATAAATAGCTGAGGGGGATAAAGAACAGAGTCTAAACAAATAAATTTTCTGACTAAACACAAAATGAAACCCCAGACATATTTTTCTATCTGAGACGTAGTATAAAAAAACTTCTAAGGAAAGTTCTTTATGTGGGAGGGAAATTACTTTTTTTTTTTAAGATTTATTTATTTATTCATACAGAATCTCCGCCAGAGATGCGGAGGGTGAGAGGATTCACCAAAGACAGAGTGGGGAGTATGATTCCCCTCAGCAGTATATTTCAGTCAATCTACCTGTTCTGCTCCCCACTCTATTTCTGGTGAATCCTCTCACTCTCCTACACCTCTGGTCTGTACCCCAGTTCTGTATGCATAAATAAATATATCTTTAAAAAAAAAGTATATACAACAATTCTTCAAATAGTCATCACTCAATTTTTTTTAAACAATTTCTATTTGTGTTTATTTATACATACAAGAACTGGGGTATAGCCAGGGGTGAAAAGATTCACCAGAGAGAGAGTGGGGAGTAAAACAGGTGGATCTACTGAAATATACTGCTAAGGGAAGCTGTAGGCAAGACAGGAGAGATCTGCTGAGCCATGTGAGTCAGACTCCTGGCTGAGAAAGCAGCTCATGCCACAGTTGCCACAATAGTTTGATGGCACTGAGTCTCTTCCTCCTGAGCCACCAGGAAGCTCCTCACTCAATGTTTTAACACTGATGTGGAAGTTGGTGGGGTTGTGTTTGGGTATGTCATCTAATAACTATGTTGTCTTCAATTTGTGGCCCCCTAATTCACCATAGAAACAGAAATGAAAGAATGAAAGAATGGCTGTTGGAGCATAGAATACATTTATGGACCAGCTCTGAGGGATGTATAGCAGCCACATTCACATCTCATTAGCTAGAATTCAGTACTAGGTCCCTGACTTATCTACAGGAACCTGGAGAATATAGTTTAAATGTGTATCTGGGAAACAATTTTGGTAAGTAAGTTGATATTTTCTTTGTTTTGAGAAAACAGACCGTCTGATGAGAGAGTAGTGATTAAGAAACAAATGTATAATCTGAATTTAAATATTTTAAGCCAATTTTGAAAACATAAACACCACTTTCTAAAACTGTATCTTGAAGATTCTTCCTGGAAATATGTATGGCAAAAGTGAAATTTTACTGGCTTTGTTACTTTGATTGCGGTCAGATTAAAATGCATATAAGGCCCTCCCTGGTGCTGCAGTGGGTTAAAGCACAACACTATGAATCTATGCAAAGCCACTGCATCAGGAGTTCAATCCCAGGCAAGGGAGGAGACCCACATGGCAGGCAGACCTCTCCTGTCTTGCCCACTGCTCCCCTCAGCAGTGTATTTCAGTCAATCTGCCAGTTCTGTTCTCCACTCTTCTCTGGTAAATCCTCACCCTCCACACCTCTGAACTGTAATTCAGGTCTTGTATACATAAATAATTATTTTTTAAAAATGCATATTAATATGGAAATGTGCAATCTTCTGAACATCAGAATTCTGGTTTAGCCCCGTGCTTACTACTTAACCTTGGAGAAATCCCTTTCTTTCTTAAGACTTTTTTAATCTGTAAAAAGATCAAGGATTAAAAAAAAAAAAGATCAAGGATAAATTGCTCTTTTTCTCAACAATATCAGGCTCAGGTGAACTATATAAAGTTAGGGCCCTCCCTGGTGGCACAGGGGTTAAGTCACACAGAGCTATCAAGCTATCTCCCTGAGTCAGCCACTGCTTGAGTTCTGTCCCCTGGGCCAGGAGCTGGCCCACTTGGCTCAGCTCTCCAGACTTTTCCTGGTCTGCTGCTCCCCTCAGCAGGGGATTCAGTATATCTGCCTCTTCTGTTCCCCATTTTGTCTCTGGTAAATCCTCTTGATGCCGTTTTTTGGAATTCAGGGTCCTTGTGTTCACTCTGGGAAAGGTTTCACCAGAGCTCCCCTTTCAGCAGCAGGAGACAGAGACTCAGTTATAGTTAAAGTGCAGGTTTATAAAGGAAAAGGGCAGAGGAGTACAGGACACTTGCCTAGGCACAAGCGGGCAGGAAGAGCTGCCAAGAAAGAGATTTGCTGAGAGGGGCCTGCATGGTTATAGGCAAGCAGCCTTAGAAGGGGAGGGCAGTGTTAGGAGAGTGACCTCTGTGAGGGACATGAGTGCAGAGAAGCCCGGCATGGTACAGGTCACCGGCAGGCAGGAGGCTGCTGCCCTGCAGAAGGAGAGAGTGGATGGAAAGAATCACCTGCATAGGCACAGGTAGGCAGAAGACTGCTGCCTCAGCCTGTGCAGAAACTGCCCTGATAGAGTCTTTTTTTTCTTTGGGAGGGGCTCACTCCTTTGTGGGGTGGCCTGTTTGCTGCTGATTTTGGATAAATATGTGGAATCTCACAATGAGCCCAATTGCTCTGTCTTTACCCTCAGGTCTATGCTTCTGTTATTCCCTACAGCAGTCTGATGAATGGGGTCTCTATGACTAGGTTAATGGTCATGTTAGTTCGTTCCACCCCCACCTCCTTGCATGAGTCAGGTTTTAACCTTGTGAAATCTCCTTCAGGTTTTCTATTCTTTTCCTCCATCACTCTCACCCTCCCCCAACATCTTTGGCTTACACCCCAGTTCTTCTATGCATAAATAAGTCTTTAAAAAAAAAAAAGAAATTCATAAAATGGAAGCATTTTAAGATTCTGAAGTGCTATTCAAATGTGCTTGTTACTACTGAATTCTTAATTTGATTCAAACATGTAAGCTTTTGGTTTGTCATGTGTAGATGTATCACAGGACATAGATTTTGAACAGATTTATTATCCAGTGATTGTACCACTTAATAGCTATGATGATGAAGTTCCAGAAAGATGAACAAAATGACCCGACAAAGACCATTTTGTTGACCAACAACAGAATCAAACCTTGAAGATCGTTGTTCAAGATTCAGAGGTTCCCAGTGGAGAAATGCTATGCCTGTAGCATAAGACTCCCTGAAAAAGATGTTAAAAGTCAAAATTTCAAAAGTCCAAACCTTGACTGAACCTGAAAGGTAGCCAGTACATCTGTATTTTTTTTTTTAAAGATTTTATTTTATTTGTGCATACAGAACTGGGATACAGGCCAGAGATGTGGAGGGTGAGAGAATTCACCAGAGACAGAGTGGAGTGCAGAACAGGCAGATCAACGAAATCCACTGCTGAGGGGAGCAGCGGGCGGGTCAGGAGTGGTCTGCCACGCCATGTGGATCTCCTCCGGGGCAGACGGGAATCGAACTCATGAGGAAGCGGCTTTAGATTCTCAGTGTTGTGCTTTAACCTGCTGCGCCACCAGGGAGGGCCCACATCTGTATTTTTTTTAAATAAATCAATTGAAGTCATAATGTTAGTGGCTCGATATGAGGGTGAACTGTGGGTTTGTTTTTTTTTGCCACCTTGAAAGGTGAAAACATGGATACACTTCTTAAATTTTTTCTGCTTTAAAAGACAATTCCTTGTACTCCTGACCAGCAGGCCAGCCCTTTACCCATCTTTCACTGAGCAGCTTAATGACAGTCAGCACATATTTAGCCAATTGACAGATGATGTGTGAAATCTGTAATTAGACAGCTAATTTTTTTTAAGAGTTATATTTCTAAGTGCTAATATGTACATTTTCAACAGAGTAAATGCTAGGTGACATCTCAGATTGTATTTGTCTCTTAACTTTTTCCCCAGAAAGAGCACTTTAGCTAGAATAGTAATATAGCATAAAATGAAAACATTTGTTACTTTAGGGAAAATAAACAGCATTGTAATTCCTGTAAAGTGTAAAAATAGGAGAAGCAGTAGTAGCAGAAACATATACATATACAGGCCGACAACCTGTTGTCTGTCACCTATTCCTCCTTTCTACAGTCAGCTCACATCCAAGGGCCAACAGCCTTGTTCTCAGAGTGAGATCGAGTCAGCCCCAGGGATGAGCTCTAGAGCTTTTAGGTACTCTTCTTGCATAGTTGGGAGAACAAAGAGAAGTGATTAAGGAGATCGAGTCAGCCTCAGGGATGAGCTCTAGAGCTTTTAGGTACTCCTCTTGCATAGTTGGGAGAACAAAGAGAAGTGATTAAGGAATTCAGATAGACTTTTGTTGAAAGGGGAAGTGAAGTGTGTTGAAGGAGGAGTTCCCTGTACAAAAGAGGATTTAAGAATTGAAACTGTCTTCATTCCGGGTGGGGTGTAACCCAAGAGTCCCCACCCAGAGGTGTGGTTCAACCCAAGGCTCTGCCACTTTTTCCCTGAAGACCTCTTCCAGAAGAGTTGAATCGTTCTTATTTAAGTTGAGCCTCTCCACCCTTCCTCCCTTCTCTCTCGATCTCCCTCCCTCTTTCCTTTTCTTTGATTTTCTGTTTTTTTGAGAACTGGTGTCATTTTTAAAAGTCATAATGGGCCCTCCCTGGTGGCACAGCGGGTTAAAGCACAGCACTAAGAAGCTAAAGCCACTTCCACATGAGTTTGATCCCCGCCTGCCCAGGAGGTGACCACATGGTGCTGCAGACCTCTCCTGACCCGCCCACTGCTCCCCTCAGCAGTGTACTTTGTCGATCTTGTTCTGCTCCCCGCTCTGTCTCTGATGAAGCCTCTGGCAGCCCCTGAGCCTCTGGCCTGTACCACAGTTCTGTATGCACAAATAAATCTTTAAAATAAATAAATAAAAGTCATAATGTAGGGGTCCTCTTCCTTAAGAGCTGGAGGAAAATAAGATAATGCTTCCTGCAGTGGAATAACCTTGAGTTTTTGGTTTTTTTTTTTTTTTGTCCTGTTAGCAGCCACCAGTTAGCAGTTGTTTTACGAGCGTTCGCATTCTGCCTACTCTGTTTTAAGGAAGTGCAGCCAATTTCTGAGAGTCCAGGTGTTGAGATTCCTGATCCTACCGAGACAGCTCAGGTTCAAATGAACATCTGTGGCCCTTTGCCATTTGATTCCTGGAGGGCTCACTCTGAGAATTCGATCTCATTGGAACAGAGCTTGGTGGTGCTCTTTAATTCTCTTCTACCCTTGGATTTGCCTACGAAAAATTAGGAAAAGAGAACCTAACATTTTGTTGGTGTTGATAATCCCAGCCTCCAAAGACTTGAAGTGTGACTTGGGGAGGGGCGATGGGAGCACTAGCAAGACCCTTGAGACTGGACCAGACTTATGTTAACCCAGACTCTAAGGTTCAAATCCAGTTTCTACCATTTATGAGCTGTGAGGCCTTAGGCAAGTGACTCCAGCTCTGGGCTCATTTTCCTGGGGACAGAATGGTACCTCTCTTGCACTGTTGTTTTAGGAGTGAATGAGGTAATACCTGGAAAGTGCTTCTTACAATTAAGCCTGGCACTTTGTATGAACTATGGTGGGAGGGGGCATTCACCACCTTTGCAAATATCCTTGTCTCCTCAGAAGGTTGGAGTCAGGTTCTGGGTTTCAGGAGGCCAGGGTGAGTTAAGGGAGAAAGACGCCCTGAATTATATCAGTAGGGATGAAATACAAGCCAGCTTTTTTGTTTTCTCAGTATCTCAGAGACTTCTACAGAACCCAGGAGGTGAGGGAAAGACTGCCTTTGCCTCTGGGTCTCCTACTAACTTGGTGGGATAGGGTTTAGGAGTCACATACGGTTTGATTTAGAGAAAATGAGGAAGTGAAAGAAAATTGATATTTTGTGAATGTATGGACCTATGCATTCATGTAAGTATTTTTAAGTGTATACATGTACACATTTACACATTTACATGTAATTATATACTTTTTTGCTGTGTATTTGTGCACATGGATAGATACATACTTTTATAAGAAAAACACTATTCAAAGAAGCCATAAACCAGGCCTCTCTGGTGGTACAAAGGGTTAAGTCTCATATTATGAAGCTATCCTCAGCCACTGCAGCACAAGTTTGACCCCTGGACAGGGAGCTGACCCACATGGCAGAGCAGCCCTTAACTGCCTTGTCCACTGCTCCCCCAGCAGTGTGCTTCACTCCATCCACCTGTCCCTGTTCTGCTCTCCGCTCTGTCTCTGATGAGTTCTCTCACACTCTTTACCTCTGACCTATATCCCAGTTCTTGTCTGCATAAATTAAGTAAATCTCTAAAACACACTCACACAAAATAGCCATAAACCTATTATGTAATTCTTGGTATTATGTAATTCTACTATAAGAGCCAACTAGTATTACCATTTACTCAAGTGTTGATACATTGATGTTATGTAGTTTGTGCCATTACATTTTTCAGTAAATGACTTACACAGTGAAAATTGTGTGTGTTTTCCCCTGAAGATTTATTGATTTATGCCTACAAGAACTGGGGTACAGGCCATACATGAGGTTGCGAGTGAGAGGATTCAACATAGACAGCGGGGAGCAGATCAGGCAGATTGAAATGCACTGCTGAGGGGAGCAGTGGGAGGGACTGGAAAGGTCTGCCATGCCATGTGGGTCACCTCCCTGGCCAGAAATCGAACTCAAGCTGCAGTGGCTGCAGATAGCTTCATAGTGCTGTATTTTAACCCACTGCCACCAGGGAGGGCCTACAGTGAAAACTGTGATTAAGATGGGCCAAATAAAACGAATGTCTTTCTCACCTGTGTGTGATTTCCCCACTCCCACCACTTAAGTCTTTCACCTTTCCCATTTTAAAGATGATGGTAATAGCACCACAGCTGTGGGGAATAGAAAAGAACCTGCTCTTGATATAGTACTGGCTGGGACAGGGTGAAACATGAAGGCATAGGAAGGGCCTTGATGGCCAAAGACAAGAAAGCCCTATTTCATGACCTACCTAACCTATTGACCAAGGAAATGCCTGCAGGGAAAGTATTTAGGTTCCTTCCCTTAGAAACTACAGGAAATCCACCCCCTTTCAGGCCAAGACTGGATGTTAGCATACTTCTAGTTTGGGAGGGGGGATGTGGAAGGAATTCTATGCAGACATTCTGTGAGGTAAGCACTTTCAGATGAGGAAATGGAAATTTAAATTTTGTGACTTTAGGCCACACAGTTTACAAGAGGCAGAAAAGGACTTCAATTTCAGGTCTAATAAATTTCAGACCCCAAGGTCTTTCTTTAAATTTTACTCTTTTATAGAGGTAATACTGGATACCAGGATAAAAACTGAAAGCCAAAATTCTTAATTTTATCATTAAATATTTTCTCCATGCTTCCATCAGGCAGAGATCTTCCATCAGTTTAAAAAAACCCTGTCCTTTTCAAAAGCCCACTAATGTTATTTTGCTGTGTTGGTGAGAAGCCCATTCTACCTCATGCAGGATTTCCCTCCGAGTCTGAGGAAGGCTTTCTGCTTGACTTGGGCTCCTGACTCACTCCAGTCAATGAGGGAGGTGGTTTGGTTTCAAGGTATAGACAGCTGACTGATGCCATCCATTTCTTTGTCTGTGTCCTTCTGCCTCTTGGCCTCTGCATTTTACAATGATGTGTGTTAGTTTATAGGACAACAGAAATTGAAAGACACAGACATGACAGTAAACAGAAGCCTTCAGTTGTGAGCATCACAGAGCAGAATCTATGAATTTGAGAGGATCAAGAAATTAGTTGGTAATGGAAAGAGTATAGTTCCAGAATACTGAACGCAGGGTCAGGATAAGATGTGGACAGTAAGGCAGGGACACAAACAGTTTATGCAGGTATTAGGGTAGACAGCCAAGGAAGAAACAGAAAGGTCACCCTGTCACTACAAGATGTATTTAATATGGTGAGGCCTGGTTGTCCACTGAGTATTTTGTCCTCTGAATTTCCCTTTATATCCCTTTCCAGTGACTCCTTCCCACCAACATACCCTTCATGAAGAGTGAAATAACCTGACTATTTCCTTCCCATTCTGTTCTCCTCCCATTGATCAAGTTTAATACAATGGCTTACAACTTTATATAGAATTTTTTACAGGCCTAATTGACAATTTACTGTCACTCCTGAGGGACATCTAAAGCAACTGCTCATGCCGCTTCTAGCCTCAAATACTTCTCCCACGAAAAGGGGGTTTCAGAAACTAAAAATTGAAAACTGCATTAACTTAGACAAAAGAGCTTTAATTGGGTAACTATCACATTTCACTATCTAAATGAATTTCCTCTGCTATTAAAATAACAATGATTTAAACTTCAGAGCAAACTCAGCCTCCTTGTTTACTCTCCTACTTCTGTAAGATAGGTAGATCTTTTGTTAGACATATGTTACTGAGCTTAATTTGCCTTTGTTCCTTTTAAAGGTCTTGATTCATTGGGAACTAGAGTGCTTTGAATCTGCTTTCCAACACAATACCTGTGTGCAGCAATGTCTAATCCTGACAAATACATGGAACACAAGGATGAAAGTGAAGATGTTAAGGAGAGGTTGGAGAAAATTGGAATACCAAAAAGCTCTAAGGGAATTGTGGAATATTTATGAAAATATGTGGTGTATTTTGAAATGCAGATGTCTCTGGAACTGGAAATGTAATCACCGGAATGAAAACTGTCTTTAATAAATCTTCTTAATTAAAATCCATTGTTCAGAAAAAATATAAATCCTCTGCCAACATTAGAACAGTAGAAGAGGTGGGAAAGTATGAATTCCATCGGTTTGCTGCAAGAATTGTTATTCAGAGTTCCTGGTTACAGCACTGGGCTTTCTGGACTGTTGTTGTTTGCTGTTATTGTTTTTTAAAGCTAAAGAAGTGACATTCTGGCAGACTGCACATAAATTGTTTGCCATTATGGTACCCAATGAGGTGAAAAGAAAAGAGACTTGCTGCACAAAAATATATCCAATTCCTGATGGGGAGAACAAATGTGTTAGAATCACTGTCAAATTACATGTACTTTTTTGGTTTTGGGTTTTTCTTAGTTGCAAAAACTTGGTGTGGATATGCCTCTGTCTCAGGAGACTCAAAACCTATAACAAGAAGAACCTGGCCTAGTCTTCATCTCAGTGTTTAAATCTCCTTTATGAGACCCAAACTGAATGCAAAAAAATGAAAATGTCTGCATGATTGCATTGATGAAATATACATACATTTGTCTGTTCTTATTAATCTTCAACTGTCATTAAATTTTAAAAGCACTAGGCCTTTCAGTTAAGCCAGTGCACTATGGCATAATTGTCATAACATGTCAATAGGATGAAGTAAACTAATTTCATAAGTGGGTGAGCTGAGGCCACCAGTGCTGAGCTCTGCCTTGTTTGGCAGAGTCCACAATGCATAATCTCTGACTAAAGACTCCTGCTCAAGGCTACTTAGGAGTAGGGGGTTGCAACCGGCATACATAAGTGTGCACAAGAAAGTGTAGTAAAACACACACCTTGAATCCACGAGAGTCCCTTTTCTCAAGTTAGCCTTTGCACCAGACAAATCTAGTTCTGGGACTGGTAAGTCAAAAGTGACCTAAACCATTTGCAGGAATCAGCAGGTGGAGATGGGTAGGAATCTAGTCACATACCAGCTTTTCTTCTGTCATGGATTCAGAAGTCATAGATGATCTGTATATTTTGTGAGCACATGTGCTGTTGACTTTTAAAAAAAGATTTATTTATTTATGCATACAAGAACTGGGGTACAGACCTGAGATGGGGGTGGGGGTGGTGGAGGTGAGAAGATTCACCAGAGACAGAATGGGGAGGAAAACAGGCAGATCCACAGAAATGCACTGATGAGGGGAGCAGCAGGTGAGATAGGAGAGTTCTGCTGTGCCATGTAGATCAATTCCCGGTTGGAGTTTGAAGTCATGCTGCAGTGGCTTGATAGAGCTGAAACTTAATCCTTTTATACCAACAGGGAGGCCCTAAATAGAAAATGTTTTTACAAAAATAAGAATCTGAACATTTAGGGGCCTCCCTGGTGGCACAAGGGATTAAATTGCAGCACTGTGAAGCTATCCACAGCCATGCAGCACAAGTTCGATCTCCAGCTAGGGGTGACCCATATGACACAGCAAACCTCTCCTATCTCTGCCACTGCTCCTCTCAGCAGTGTATTTCAGTTGATCTGCCTTTTCTGTTCTCCAATCTGTCTTTGGTGAATCCGCTCACCTCCATACCTCTGGCCTCTATCTGAGTTCTTGTATGCATAAATAAATTAAAAATACTTAGAAAATAATTTGAACTTTTAAGGCAATGTCATTCTAGATATAATTTTTTTCCATGAAAGTATGTCAAGCCACAATTTATTAAAAAAAAAAATAATAACTTTCTCCCTTGAAAGTGAACTAAGCTGCAGAGCATGTAAGTCAAATTGTTGATTGATGCAATCAATGGAGTGGCTTTCCAGGTGTCGAACTTAACAAGTACATTGATCAAATTATTTCCCCAAAGGCACAGATGAAGTCGGGGGTGGGTGGTGGTGGGGGTTTGGAAAGGGAATCCCATTGATATTTGGTGATGGAGAGACACTTTCTAGGATCTTGCAGAGAGGCACTTCCTTCTCTCAGTTGTTGGTCAACTCCAAGCAATAAGAAAGAATGGTGCAAAACAACTTCATGGGGACCATGTCTAATAGTCAGTATTTGCTACAGATTTGTTGGCCCAAAATTTCTTCTCTTTCTACTGCTTTGCTGTGAGCCGATTGGCTGCTGTTTTTCTCCCCAGAGGTGGTTGTACTGACAATGATGAACTATTTCCCACATGAAGAGAGTCTTACGAGGTGGTATGGGATTCACCACATTCAATGTTCTATGGAGTAAATTGATATTTTTGAAGCATTAGAGAAAATGAGATGATTAACATATTATAACATGCATTTTTTTTAAAGGGTGGATCTATGTGAACATAGATACACTGATCCTGCATAACAAAGGCCTACATTTCCAAATAAAGACTATTTTTTACTACGTATAAATATCATTTAAGCAATCTATATCATATAAACTATCAATGATATAATAATTAAAAGAAAGAGTGAGAGCTTGCCCCAGACAAATTAAATAGTTTGTGGATTTTCACTGTGTACTGATGTGTCTATAGAAGATTACATGGCTTAACTACTATTGACACCTAAAAGGAAACAATCACTTATCTCTAAGATCTACCTACCTTCAAATTCCTTTCTATAGGGTTTTAAAAAAAAATTGGTTATTTTTGAAAGTAAGATGAAATTTTAGAAACCCTTATGGTTTATTATAGAGCCTAAAAGAATTTTTAAAAAGTTAAAATATTTAAGGATGTATCTTACTCACAACAAATTCAGCATTATTCCAAGCATTATTAAAATATACATATGAAATGGCACATAAAACCCTTCTCTTTGGTTGTTCACATTTTTTTGTTTTTCATGAAAACATTAGGCTTCTTCACAATTCAATAAAAAAGAAGTTGGTGGTGTTTTGATTGCGTAGATAAGACATCGAAGTGGTAGAGTTTTCAAAACTTATCCATTCATTATTCAATTACCATTTATTGAGCATCTAATATATGCCATGTTCTATTCAGTGAACAAAACAGGCTCCTATCTTTATGCAATTACATCACAGTAATATGCACCTAATTGAGAATTACATAGAATGAGTAACTGCCAATAAAAGTAGAGTTAAAAAAAAAAGAAAAACAACTTCTCTGGGCATATTCAATAAAAAAAATAAGGAATACAGAATTTTGGCAGGGGAGGGTGTTATATAAATTTATTCTGGTTTATGATATTTTGAAAATCAACTTTTAAAAATGAAGGTGGGATATATTCAATTTGAATTAAAAACATGTGAATAAGGTTTTATTTGGCACCATTATTTTTCATGGATTAACTGTAAGACATCACATGAGACAATTAGTATATTACAGATACTTGTGTGTTTAAAACACATGTTTGCCTGTATGGTATGTATGCATATCTGTGTTTCATTTTATACAGTAAGTACCTTGCTGTAGTTAATGTGTTAAAATCTAATGAGTACAAAGATGTGATATTTAGAGTAAGGCTCAATATTTAGAGAAGCACAGACATGAATTAAATTTTTCAAAGTTAAAAAAAACTTTTCTTTTGCAAATTAAGTAATTGAATTTCCCAACTCTAGTTTTCAGGGGGCAGACTGCTCTTAAATCATACAAACAAACAAACAAACAAACAAAACATACACACACACAAATATCTGAATACATAAGAATTACAAATTAAAGTCAAACTCATTGCAGATGGTTAAATTATATCAAGCTGGTCAGTATATTTGAAGGAAAGATAAGAGCCACTTTTTGTTTAACGTATACTTTTCTATTAAAAAAAATCTGTTTATTACCTTCAAATTATAGTCTGCTAAGAGATTATATATGTATATATGTAAGACTTAATGTTTTTGTACCATACATTGTATGTTTAAGTATTTATGACTTGACTAATATAGACTATTCTAAAAATCTTTGAAATTTATTCTCTTATTTGTATACTGTGTTCTAAAGTGAAACCTTAAACAAATTAAATTACAAAATTGCAAAGATTTGGAGTAAAACCTATCCACACAAAGTTCAAAGAAGCAGCCACACATAAAATCACACATTAAAAGGGAGAGAAATCCACTGGACTATGGTGATGGCATACGGGTGATTTGGTGATGGGAAGCCCACGGGGATTACAGCTGAGATGGGAAAAGGCACAAAATGATGTAAAAATAAACTATTATATTATTTTTTTAAAAAAGATGCTTTGTCAAGATACTGTAAAGACCAACTCACATGTAGATATATACTGGAAATTATGTAATAATTGTTCTTAACAAGGAAAAAAGAGAGTGAAATCACTAAGTAGGTAAGTTCAAAGTTTATGAAAATACAATTATTACTTGCTTTCATATTTATTGTATTCAAAATACAATGATAAATAATTTTGTATGAAATATATTACATAGTTATGGAGGAGTTTTCATCAAACTAAGCTAACAGGATGACTTATTCAAGGTATAGAAAAGTTACTGTTGGGCATCATTTAACTTTAAGACCTATAAGAAAGAATTTTTAAAGTGTTAATTAAGTACTTGTTAACATTTTGTTTAGGTATTCCTTTTTGGTAGGAGGTGAATCATGCATGGTAAAGAAGGTAAGAAGTTCTCATCTGAAATTTGTTCTAAAAGCTCTTCTGATTTTTTAGAGTTGGTTAAGGGAAAACAAAAAGCATCTGTAGGTAACAGAAGAAATAAAACTGCAAATTGAAGGAACTCAGTACCTTTGTAATAATGACAATTTAATGATGTGAGAAAAATCTTCTAAAGTGTGAGAAAAAGAAAATTGACAGTAAGGTTTTTTTTTTTTTACAGTTTGTCACATTATTGCATATATTATTTTTCAATTTATTGACTTTGTTGGGGTGGGCAGGTGTCTATTTTTTCTAAGCAGTCTACTATTATTAAAAATTTATCTTTAAGATTTTTGGGGGTGTGGTTCAGCAAACTCAAGTCTTGAAGTTACTGAAACCTGATCTTTATTGTGAGTGGCAGGTAGGAGACTTAATATTCATCTATGTCTCCTTACATTGGCTTTTAAAAAGTGTATCAATTAATAGTTCATTGTGTTATGAATGTTATCATAGGTACCCCTCCCCCCAAAGCTGTGATAAGCAAATACTCTGGTGACCTGTACTATTTATAGGTAATTCACATGCTTCTGCCACACATATCAAGGAGCTCTGCCCTTCCATTAATATGTTTAATTTTTCTAGATTTTACAGTTGAAGAATCACCTCATGCTTCAGTGGGGGCTCTGTAGCTACTATTTATTACAAATAAAGTAGCTACTAGATAATAATCACACCAAGATAAAGCCTAAGAAAAATATGTCTTACATTTTTCAGAAGAACACAGACTTTTAAAGGGGTTGGCAAGTGGCATTAAGAATATATTGAGTCAATCTGCTGTTACCAGAATTAAAAAAATAAATAAATCTCAGAATTAAAAAAAAATAAATAAATCTCAGATTTAGTGATATCTGATATAAGACAAATTGAGTAGAGATGATGGTTGAGTATGGTTTTAAAGACGTATAACTACAACAATGATTACTATTTTTTTCCAGAAATATGACCGTCAAAGGCAAGTTTGTATAAAATTTGTACAATCTTATCAGATATGGTTTAAATATATGCCTTTGTGTTATGAATATAGCCTGAAAGTGTAAAACTCTGTTTTGATTTCCTGAAAACTACTCTCCATTGATCTTGAAGTTTAACATTTCTATTACAATTTCACACCTACATTGGCACAATTTACAAGAGAAGAAAAATGTGCCACACTCGGGATATTTTATTTCTCCCCCTGTTTTTTAATCCTAAACTTATTGATTTACTTTAATCTTAAATTTTAAAATGTAATTTTACAATACTGTCACATGAATCATTCCTAAATTGAATGCCATTTTATTAATTTTAAAATAAAGATTAACGTGTAGTTCCAGAATCCAAGTTGGGGGACAGAAGAAATAACGCAAGTAATGTAACATTAAAATATCAAAATAGTTTTGATTCTTAAAAAAAAAAATAACTCTTAAAATAATTTCTCACACAATATAGTTTTAGTGTACATAAAACTTTGTATTTTAAGATTACTAATGTTAAGATTTGCAAGAACAGCAAAAAATAAAGAGCTGCAATGTAGAAATTACTATAGAATGTACAATTTGATAAAATCTGAGTTTCAAATTAAGAGCATCATCATATCAAATACCAATACTTAACATTACAATTCATTACTCCATTATAATTCATTAGTCAAATGTCCCAAGGAGAGGGCAGAAAATACAATGAGTGTTTTCAGGAAATGGATTGCTAAAAATTAGTACTGAGTCTGAAAAGACTTCAGAATTGGAAGCTCCAGCTGGGTTTAAAAGGGTGGGGGAAGGGATTTTACTCACTATTAAATATTTGAAGAACCACTTAAAAAAAATAAAATCCGAGTGTCTTCTCAGTTCCCACTGCATCAGGCAGACACAGACTCTGTCTTAAATATCTTTTTCTTTGTAAGGATGAGGTTTAGAAACATGCACACAGGACATTTTGCACTGATTTAGGCCAGTTGGGGAAAAACATGGTTCAGACTATATTGCAAATTGTTGCACTAAGTATAATAACATTTGCAGTCGTGGCACCGTTCCATAATAATTTTAAGAGATTTCATTTTACTTATGATTGTCAGTCATCATCTGATCGTGTTTGACCTACATATTAATATTTTCATTATTACTCAAGCTCTTTTTTTTTTTTTTGCTTTGTACAAACAAATTGTCAGTCCTGCTCGCTGTGAGATTATTTATTTACTCTGGAAATATCTGGAATTCTTTCACCCTATCTTTTCCTCCGGGACTCCCTCCCCCCACCCCCAAGTATTGATATTAATGTCGAGGGAGGGAGGCACATTCAACAAAAAAGTGAGATAGAAAGCGGCCCCTCTTAATGGTATACTATGGGAGAAGTAGAAAAACAAAGAGAGAAAAAAGAAAATGATAATTGTTTTCTCTAAGGCTATTATCTAATGCGAAAGCAAATAGTCAGTCTGGAAATCAGCTAACAGAAGGGGATTAGAGAGGAGATCTGAGAGTGGCTTGATTTCTAGCAGAGCTGTCTCTCCAGCCAGTGATGAGACACAGGCAGGGCAGCCAGGAGCGCTCCAGATGGCCGGGGAAAGTGGTCGTCTTGGGTTACTGCAGGGCACTCGGGCCGCCGGAGAGCAGGCGGCCCGGGAAGGCATCATTAGGGAGCCAGCTCCACGTCCAGCCTGCACCGGCGAGGGCAGGCCAGGAGGGAGGCCGCCCGCCCGCGCGTCCTAGCGGGCCGGGCCTGCCCATTGTTAACATATACTTGACCTCCGTGACCCCTGCTCGACACAGATGTCTCCCACCTCCAACCCCCTCCCGCCCCTCCGCGGGTCCTCCCCCCTTGCACCTGGTTGGGGCCGCGCCGCCGCCTCCCTCCCGAGCGGCCGCGGCGCCCCGGGCGCGGGCGCGCGCCACAGCCGGCCTGGTGCGGGCGCTCTCGGCGCACAGCGCGCGGCGCTCCTGCTCCCCGGCGGACGCCCGGCCGCCCTGCAGATAAATGCGTCGCCTTCCTCGAGAGTGAGCGAGGGCGTGAGAGGCAGACGCAGACGCCGCCTGTGACAGTGGCAATTCCCTGCGCCCCACATCACATTTGTCTGCCTCAGCAGCAACAACAGAAAAGCGGAGGGAGGGAGGGCGGGAGGCGGGCGGAGGGGAGCGCCGCTCCGCAAGTCTTGGGTTCTGCGTGAAGACTGCGTTTGGCTGGCGTCCCCGACCCCGGGCTTTTTGCAGCGCAGCTCGCGGTGTGCAGCGCCAGGCGGCCGCAGGCGCTCCGCGGCGCGACTCCGCGGCCTCGTGGTGAGCGCGCGTGGGCGAGTGGCCGCGGACACTCTGGCCTCGCGGGGGAAGCCGCGCCTAGCCCTCGCCTCCTCGCCCCGTGGGCCGGCCGAGAGGACGGGAAGTTTTATTTGCAGCTCGGAGCCGGTGGCGGATGGTGGGACTCTCCGGCCCTGTGCAATGTAAGTGCCCGCGAGAGGGCTGTACCGGCGGGCGGGCTGCGGGGACGGGCCCCTGGCTGTTACTGTTAATTACTGTTCTGATGACCGTCACCAGCAATTGGATTATTTGGCCGAGAGTCTCCAGGCTATACTCGTCGCTCTACTAGGGCAGGCGTGCGCACCAAGGCTGAGAGGTGACGCTAGTCTGCGATGACACTGAACTTCACGGGGCAGCCGAGGATGCATTTTGTACTCTTAGATTCTCCTCACTGTCTATTTTACTGTAATTGCCTTTCTCTTTCTATTACCACGGTATGTGAGCAGGGAGTTGCTGCGTCCCCTACTCCCGTCCCCCGAAAATTGGTCAAGGTGCCCACGGTGCATTTGGCAGGTGGCCCTGAACCCACATCTTGGGGGTTTTGAACGGGAAGGGAAAGACTCGTTTCGGTGGTGGGAAACTTAGTTCTAGGAGTAGGAGAGGCGGGATCGTAACTTTGACACCCGGCTGCGACTAGGGTCGGGGGATTCTCAGCGACACCCGGGTGTTCTGCGCCCACCTGCCAACTTTCCTTTTTGTTACTCCTGGAAGACTGGGGGTGCTCCTGTGGGAGGACGCCAGGCGGCGGACGGCAGTCCGGGAGCGCCAGTAGGTGTTTGGCGACCCCGGCCTCTCTCGTCCGGGGTCGGTACCGGGCGTCACCCCCCGGGGTCTGGAGGACCAAAACGTTGCTATCCGGATCTCCGCGCTCTCAAGGCGCTGCCGCTCGGCCCTCTGGATCTTAGCTTTGCAGCCCGGACTTGATAACCTGCCTCTTCCGAACCGGGAGCAGAGCTCTGACCTCTGCAGCTCCCGCCCGGCCGAGCCCAGATGTACCCCAGAACTGGAACATTGCCCCGGGAATTCCTTTCGTTTCCCAGAAACGGGTCTGGTGAAGCCCCAGGGTTGGTGGAGTGGCGCTCGGGGTCCCGCCGCCCGGCGGCTCTCTGCGAACCTGAGAGGATTGGGTGGGAGCATCCAGATCTCTCTCCGCTAGCGGATCTTTAGTTGACGGTGATTCCTTAAGCAAAAACGGTTATGCTGGCACAAGGCGCTAATATCTTTATTATTATTATTTTGTTTTTGGTTAGGGCCGTCAACCCTCGGAAAAGTTTGAGTACAGTGATTCCGGGAAGTAGGATGGGAACCAAGACTGTTACTAAAAATAGCCGCCTCCTCCCCTCTCCACCCCCTCCTGGCCTTTCTGTTGGAGGATTTGGCTGGGTAACCCTGCAGCCCTATGTCTCCTTATTCCTTGCAAAGCAAAGTGGAGAGATCTTTTGAGCATAGATTTCCTTCAAAATTGGGCACCTCAAATCCAAACGTGTCCCAGCCTCGCGGCTGCTGCTTGAAAAACCCTGCAGGATGTCGCCTGCATAAATAACTACTATTCAGCGTGGGGTAGGTCCCGCAGACCGTTCACGGAGGCCAGGGGGGAGGGAGTGAAGGCCGTGGGAGCTGGAGAAGCCACTCCAGACCAACTTCATGTGGTTAATGTAACTCTCAGCTCCCTTGAATTTTTAACTTGGCTTGCCTTAATGAATCTGCCCAGAGCCTGTATATAAATGGCTGTCCACAGCTGCTACAAATTGATTTATCCCCTGATAAAGGTCGAGTTGCTGACCAAAGCATTTTCTTCTACCTTCTGTGTGAACTGAAATCTGTTTTACAGGGTTTTCCCTTCCTAGTCTCCTTTTAAACATCTGTACCATTTTTAAGCGCTCTCAGTGGCTTTCATTATCACACCCCCCTCCCTTTGCATAGATCAGGAGTGGAACTGGGTCTGTGCCCAGTGAGTCCACACTCATTGAATACAAATTGACTAGCTTCTCTGTGATAAACGGTTTGTTAGTATTGGGGGCCTCCTTTTAGTTTATTGCAGCACTTGGCTTTGACCATGTGTGCGTTCTGTTGTGCCCAATTTCCCCTGTCACACAGTTCCTTAGAAAAGGTCAACAGACACCACTGTGTCTTAAGCCATCATAGCTCCAACCTGGGTATTTATGTCAGCATTGATGTGTACAAACAGAAACAAATTAGCATTCTGTGGATTTTCTCCAATATTAATCCTTAAAGTCTAATTTAGTTTTATTATTATGGTGGCTGTCAGATAATAGACAGGACTATTTGATTTCCTTTCTTTTTACTGTTAGTTTTTTTTTTTTAAATGGAGCTATGACAGCATTTATCAGGGAGTCTTAGTTTGATCCAACCTCTTTTTTTTCAGCCAGGATGATGTTGCAGAAGATGAAATCTATCATTTCTTTATTTGTGCTATATGTAGCATTTGCTATTTCTTCAGTTTATTCTTTCAAAAGATACAAAATTTTAACAAAATAGCTAAGTAATCAGGCTTATTTGTACTTAACTGAATTTATCTAAGATTATACTAAATGAAAAGAAGTCTTGGTTTAGATATAAATTTATTGTGAACCATTCAGACAGTGGTCTCTTTCTTTGAAAAGCTAAATATTGAGTGAGAGAATTTGAGTATATAGTTTTTCCAGAGTCCAGGTCAGAGTTAAAAGAAAAAAAGTGAAGAAAAGGGTCTAATTTTTAAAAAAAATATTTGAACAACTTACAGACCAGCATTCTTTGAACTGATATTTTCCTTGTTAGATGTAGTCTATGACCTAAGAATAATTTGATTTTTGAAATGAGCCTTAGATTTGAAGGCTTCTAATTTGAAGAATCCTATTTGTAATGTAATGCTAAGTATACTATGAAATTGCAAGTTGCATGGAAAGAGCAGGAGAGTTGTGTTGCTGTGATAAACTGCAGCTTTTAAATCATTTTACAAATTACCCTTTCTGAGAGAAGCACAATATTGATTTTGATGATGAGCCCTCTTTCCATTGACGGTGTTCATCTAAATATTTGCTGAAAAAAGTGCACTTCATAAACTGCAAAGAAGTACACAAATATAAGATGCATTATCATTTATTTTATTGTAAAATAAAGCTTAACCAACCCCTCCCTTCCTCCCTTTTTTTTAAACACTGAAAAGGGATCACAAGAAAGAAATGCTTCCAATAGGAATGCTGGTCAGTGGTTGTCAGTCTAGGACATTCTTCACTGTCAAATCCTGTTTCTCACTTCTTTGATATGAACATCAGCTGACAGGCACTGAATGCAAAGCCTTCTTCATTGAGGTTTTATGCAGGCAACATAGCCCTTCATAGCAAAGCAGTCTGAAAAATTGGCACCTGCAAGATTTGCATGTGAAAAAAATGAGACAGTTGCATTTTACTGGAGTTTATTACTGTAAGTTATGTAAGTTCAGTGAGAAAAGCTATTTGTTGCTGTTTGGGCATTTCAAAGTTCTTTGTTTTATGAACACCTTATTCATCATTTAGTGTTCCTTAGATTTTATTGATAGCAGAAACTGAGGGAAGTGATCTCTGGTTTTATAGAAGTTATATATTTTGGAATGAAATTATTTTTAACCCTATGCTTACAGGGAACACTTAGGTTCATAGTTAATTTTTAAAATGTGTCTTAAAAGATGTACAACTTTAGGAATGATTTATCAGAAGTTATAAAGACACAAAATTAGGTTAATATGATATCCTTGGAAAAAATTGGATCTTAACGAGTTAAATACTTCAATAACTAAAATCTATAAGAAAAAAAATGAAAGCTTTCATGCTTTTATACTTCAGGAAAAATGCTTCTCACTTTTCTTGTTAAATTTTGTCTGTCATCTATGTACCTTGTTAACACATAATTTTTGACCTTTTTGTGCAAAATAACCAACAAATATTAAACCAACAAGAACATCTTTGTGAACATGAGATTATTACCCATCAGTGGGAACATGTTACCCAGAAAGTTATTTATTATCACCTAAAGAGACACCTTCCAATTTCACTTTTTTTTAACCACCATTAATATAAGAGTTCCTAAATAATGTTTAAAAAGCAGTGAACATTTTATTAAAGCAAACATTAGTTCAGTTTAATGGAGGTAATTGTAAATGATAAGACAGAGCAGGTTATCTCTGTGTTGTTTAAACAGAAGGAGCTACTTTGCGCCATTTCCAGTAGCCATCTGTAGAAGAGAAGGGTTTGCACCTGTCTGTCCACACTAATTATAGATTAGGGCCAAAGAAATGAAATTTGAGGAGGTTTTCAGCTAATGAAATCCATACTGATTTTATTGTAAATGTGTTTTAGGTAAAGAGAGTGATGGTTGAGTTATGAGTGAATAAATCGCTATGTAGCAGCTAAGCACTAGGTGTTGAAGCATAATTCTGCATTAACCTTTGATATTAAAAAAAAAGACAAACAACTTAGACATGGATGCTAGCCTTTGTTTGGCATTCTTAGCTACAATTTAGTGAGCAGCAGTGAGAGTTCAGTGTGCAATTTTAAAATATGCCGTAAAGCAGTTTACATATTAAAAATATTCTTATATTTTTAAATGCAGATGAAGTAGGAGGTAGTTTTAACTTATTCAGTGAAACATTAGAAAATTAGAAAGCCTTTCCTTTTTTTCTGCATTTCAGTTTCACATACATGAGAAATTAAAGCAAAATGAGTGAGGAATGCATTCTACAATGAAAGGTCACATGAATGTCTACCACATCTGTTTATAGTAATTATGAACATAATTAACATAAGAATTACAAATGAAATAATGACAAGCTGAGCAATGAGATATCATGCTATAATGGTCATATGTTGGAATTCTCACATTATAGTACACTAGAATTCACATACTCAAAGAAAGAAAATGCTAGATTTTTATCTGAATTAATGCTTCAAAACTTATCTGCCTGGGGCAGATGGACTTCTTGCTTTTATAGGAAGGTAACCTATTATTAAGAAAAGAACTAGTTGAAATTAAGATTTTCAGTCTCTTCTGTGGACTTTAAGACAGCTGTGATTATAGAAAACCACTTTCTGTTGTGCACTTAAGATGTGATTATATTTCTCGATTATTATATAGCCTTTTTGTTCCCCAAGATTGAAAGCTTTGCAGCAAAGTGTTTGGAAGAGAGACTTGGATTCTTCCCATTTGAGAATTGGTTGATCTTTTCTATAACTGAGCCAGAAGTCAACGAGCAAACAAGGTAGTAATAGAAATACGGGCCATTTATAAAATAAGAACATTGGCAGATTAACTTTGCTTGGTTTTCTTATATCCCTTAGTGTTTGGATGCTTTCTAAAGAAAAATGAAGCCTTTTCTGGGCTTGAAAGTAGTGTAGATTTTAAAACTAGTGTCTCTTTAGAGAGCATGTAGTGGAAAAATCACCGGGGGTTTGTAAATTGTATATATTTTTTCTTCCTAGAGTTGCTTTGGATTAATAAGTGTTTGCATGTAGTCCGTGCCCAAATTGAGCTAACTAAAATTCAATGATGAGGAAGGTACGTGTGGTTGTGTCTGGTTGTTCGGAACGCAGTTTTCCTTAACAGCCCATGTATGAGAACTAAAATGAAACTCCAGAAGCCTGTTATTGAATTTAAAACATGTAAGAATGAGATTTTTACCCATAGAGCTCGCTGGATTTTGTAATATATCCTGCCAAATAGTTTACATCTTACCTTTGTGCTCTTCTCCAACTATTGAATCTGGGCATTTCTTGAAGCTATATGGAGAAATAGTACCTTGTTGTCGTTTCAGTGATGCCACAAGGTTTTCCACATTATTGGATTATTGGGAGATTGTGACAGACCCCTTTTTATCTGACATTCATTGCATGACAAGATTTTTCACACATGTCCTTCCTCCACCTATGCCCAGCTTTTTTCACTTTGCCTTTTTTATCCAATTTCTCTTAATTCTTTTCTTGGAGTGGGAATGGAGTAGGGGGGAAGGGGAGGATCCACTGCACATAACACTTTTTGGGCTAAGAGATTTGGGGGATAGAGCTTGATTAAACAATGCCTCCTCATTTCTAAAAGGCTTCTTAAAAATGTGTCTTGCTCTTCCGTGGTTTTCTCTACACACTAGCTTTACTGTCCCCTCCCCCCACCCTGCTCCCCTCTTTATATTAAGACCCCATGAATAAACTATTCTATAACCCAGAGTTTCACTGCACCTGGGGTATAGTGTGCTTGCGGAACAATTATGTAGCTTAATGGCTACATCATTCTGAACTCAGAGCTTCTTAACCAGGCTTCAGTGACTTGAAACACAACACAACCAAATACTGCCTCTCCCCCAATCAAGTAACCTTTGCTGCATTATCTGCACTCCATTAAGGATCTGATCAGATGTTCTGATTGTCTGATGGGTGCATTTAAAAGTGAAAAGGGGCTCCCGTGAGACTACTCAGGTGTATCTCCCTCCTGACCCTGCTGGGGTGGAGGATGAACTCTGATCTGACGGCGGAGCATTAGCCTCTGCTTGTTCTCTGATTGATTCCTAGGCTTTGGGTGGGTGAAGAGCTGCAAGGCTGCTCAGGCCGAGATTGATTGTCTCAATTTCAAATTCCCACCTCCAAAATACTCTCAGATGAACCCCCTCCCCCAACACACAATTTCTGGAGGTGGAGCAGGTGTCTAAGAGTCACCTGTAGCTACCAATCACAAGTGGTCCTTATCACGGTGATGCCGGCCCCCGCCAGTCTTCTGCCGGGACATGCTTCAGCCCTGGGAATGGAGCTATTTCTGACCGCCTGTGTCTGTTTCTGGGTGTGGGGAAGGGGAGGGGGTGGCTTGGCATTGAGTACCAGAGGAGCACTAGAACTCCACTTGAGCTTGGCCTGCTAGGCTGTGGAGCTGCTGTGAGGACTCACTGGGTTCATTTTGCAAATTGTGCCTATTTGGATGGAGGTGAGGGGGTGAAAGTCTCATTGTTATGCTCTGCCAAAAGAGAGCTCTGGCCGGTCCTCTGACCTTGACAGAACCTCCCAAACGTCCTCAGTCTCGCCCTCGCCCGGGAGCTGGGAAATACAGTGTGCTAGTTCGGATTCCTCCCCTTTGCTTGGAGTAGGGGCAGATTTGGACCGCTTGCCCTGGCTGTCACCCTCAGCCAGCCTTGAGGTACCTCTCCCCATTTCCATCCCCATCCTGGGGCCTGAACTCCCACCCCCTCCATGCCTTTGGTTCTTTCCCTTCAGCTTGCGTGTCTTCTCTCCCCCCCCCCCCACTTTTCCTCCCTCTCCCGCTCTGTCTCACACGCACCCTCTGTTTATTTTCCTGCCTCCATCTGGGCCCTGCTGATATTGTAATCACCCTGATGCACGTTGGCTTCTCTCCTCTCCCTCCTGCGCTCACACACTCACTCACACACAATGTGCCATCCTGACAAGCCTTTTACTTCTGATAAGCTCCGATGTGTGTTTAATGAATACAAAGCCGCGGTCTGGGTGCCGCCTCGGCTGCGGCCGGCTCTCCTGCGCTGCTTTGCCAGAAGGTAATCTCCGTGAACCGGGAGGGGAGGGGAGGGGAAGGGAGGGGAAACGAGCAGAGAGGAAGGAGGGGTGGGAAGGAGCGGGGGTGGGGGGGGCGCGGGGAGGCTGCCTTTCTCTCTCCCGCTCTCCCTTTCCAAATGATTCAGAAGTCGATAAGACCAGGAGAAGTGAAGATGTAACATGTTATCTGTCGCTCCTCTTAGCTGGCGGAGAGAATTTACATTTAAAGATTAGCAGAGGGAGAAAGAGAAATCTGCCTTTTGTTGTGTGGGGTGAGGAGGAGGCATCAGTCCCGGCCTGGCCGCTATCTCCCATCACCTCTGCTATCCAGACAGGACTCACTGAGGTGAGATTACTGGAGGGCCTTATCTTTAATTGGGTTTAGTTTTGCCAGTCTGAATAGGTTTAAAGAGACTCGATAAAGGGGGAACAATGGATTATTTATTGACTGGACGTTGAAGCCTCTAGATGAAGAGGGAAGAGAAAAAGCTGCTGAACAACTTGATTAGTTCGTTTTTATTTTAAGGTGAGATTGCCTCCCTTCTGGTGGAAAGAAGGGCTGTAGAACTTACGTGAATTGAGAATGACTTACATGACTTACGTGTCTTGATTTCCTCTTCCCACCCCTGCCCTTCTCAGCATCGCCTCGGGTATTTGAACAGGAGTTTTAATTTCCACTTCTGTTTAAGATTGATAAACTGAGCAAAAAGGTTAGAGGGCTTTTTGAATTGATCATTCATGTTTGGTTTGGTATGACTTGTTTGGAATGGGTGATGCATCGAGGCTAACAGTGGTACTTGGATGAGTGAGAAAGCAAATGAAGCCCACTTTTACTGTGGAATCAGTTGATTTTATAGCATGGTCTCAGCGAGGTCTAGAGAAAAAAAAAAGAATCAGATCAAGTAGGTCGTTTTGTATTTTGGATTTGAACCATGGGCCTTTTTCCTTGGAGTTGGTTTAAAAAAAAAGAGAAAATGTTTTATTGACTCATGAATGTATTTTAAAAATTACAGTATCAACTTTGCAATATTCTTAGAATGGGAAAAAGTAAAAAAAAAAAAGTCTTTGCCTCCTACTCATTGTCTAGGTAGGTGTTTTTATAGATAAATATGATCCAGTAACTAAAAGCCTAATTAAAATTTGTTTAAAGCCAGGGGGGCCTGTTTCCTTGTTGACAGCGGCAGATCGAGATCGATTGGGTAAGACAATAGAGTCCCATTATTTCACTTCCATTGACTGAACATATTGACATTTCAGGTTTGCCTTTGCCTCAGTGAGCATGATGAAACACTGAAATTCACAGACCAACTGGTCAGAGTGGCACATATATTACTGTATGTCATTTCTGCCTTTATGTTACCATATCACTCAGACAGAATGGGGATGGACAGCCTGGAATCTTTCAGAAGGGGTATAGTGCTCTTTGGGCTAAGAAACTGACAGTGAGCATGTCTTAGAAGCGTCTTTAATTTTACCCTGAATTGGGTATCACACAGAAATCTATGAAGTACTTTAATTTAAAAATCTAGAAACAGCTCAGCTACCTTTCTTGGATATTTTACACATGAGAAGACCCATTTTCAAGATGTACCTTTTCCTTCCCTGGAGGTATTTACAGTGAGTTGTTGGTCAGACCATTTAGATGTTTACCAGCTTGTGTTTGGGTGACATCTGTTTCTTCCCAGTCTGGGGTAGCAAACATCCAAGCACCTGCTAAATCTATATCTGATAAAAGAATATGTAAAGCCCCTTCAAAAATAGGGCCTGACTTTGACTTTTTGTTTCCTGTTTTCTTTTGGCCGGTGGAATCCAAAAATGGAGCATAGATCTTTTCGTCCATGGTCATGTGTAGTCTGTAGTATATCTGCATGTGTATTCTGTTCTTTTTAAAACATGTGTATTCTAAACAGTTGCAGAAAAATACTAAGTGCTCATTGTCTTAATCTGCACTTTAACATATTTTGTATATAGACTTTGCACAATAAAACTAAGTGTTAGGCAATATGGGATAAAAGAAATTTGAATCATACCAAAAGTGGCTAGAGGGGGAAAAAACCCTGGGACTTGGCATTTAAAAAAAAAAAAGTTTAATGAAAATATTAAAACTATTATGAATATGCCTTAGCATAACACAGCAATTGTTGCCACCAAGTAGGCAACTGATGCCCTTTACAGCATTTAGAACAAAACTAGTTCTTTATACCATTTTCATGAAAATGTTAGGTTTCTATTTGATCAGCAGGTGCTGTTGAGATGAAAGCCATGTGTAAATTTTCAGTAGGCCAAAAGTGTCAATTCAGAAAAGGAAAGTGATAAGAGAAAATGCAATCAGTTTTCCTGTTTTCAATTTGTGCAGGATTTGAAGAGCTGTTTTGTTAAACTGCTACATCTGCTCCAATATGAATATTGAACTACTTCCACTAAAAATAACAACCTATAATTTGGAAGCTACTGCAGTCTTTTGTTAATGTGAGTGGGTTATTTAAAAACAAAAAAACAAAAAAATAAAAAAAATAAAAGACAATTTTCTATTCTGACAATCTCTCGCCTAATGTGCATTTTCATTTGTTGGCATTTTTATCCTCAGCAGATAAATGGTATTATGCAATTAGGACCTCATCTTGTTTGACTATGAAAGAGGTTTCCATAGGTGAAAATCCTGGTAATATAAAAAGGGTTCACACAAAACAAAATTTATTTTAAAATAACCTGTATAAATATAGTTATTTAAAATGAGACAGTTATTCCTTACATTCTCTAATACTACAATTTTTAACTGACTGCTGACTATTATAACCAAGTTAACACTGTTGCACTGCATACTGAGCATTCTATGATTTATTTCACCCTTAATATACCTGCAAATGTAAGTTTAAACTAATCAGGGATATTTTACCTAACAGGGCTTTCAGAATAATTTTTTTCATGCTTAAATAAAATGATTAAATTATGCTTGAGTGCCTGCGTACAAAAGCTTTAGCTTCTATAGTACTGCTAATCAAATAAGTTTTATGGACAGGGAAAGCTCCACATTAGAGAAAAATTGGATGCATTTTACTAGTGACATTTCTAGAAAAGATGTGTTCTTTTTAAATTATCCAGTATTAATTAAAAGAAAACTCTAACATGTCTTAAATAGTCATAATAAAAATGTTTCATCCCTCTAATAAGAAAATGAGTGGCAATGTTTTCTAGGTAAAGCTGGGCTTAGAAAATTAAGGTGGAAGGAGGAAGACTGATGAAATTTGGATAAGGTTCAATATTGACTTTATCCACAGTTGCAGTTGGGTTGACTTGTGGCTATAGTCATTTGTCCAGGGTGAGACATGGTCACTGCTTAGGCTGTTGTAGCTGTGGCTTTGCACTTGGATTTCTAGACAAACCCAGAGTATCTCCAGGATGGATAAAAGGGAAGATAGACATGAGGACCCCGTGACATGCTTACTTAATATCAGCAAATGCTACTTAAAAAAAGTGGTCTGAAGAACAGAGTTGGATGTGTGTGCTTGTGGTTGCAAGCATGTAACCTACCAAAGAAGAATGCTTTTAAGGAATGTAATTTCCAACATGAAGCCAAATTGTGGCATGTTGTGCTGGCATATCTTTCAGAGACTTGGGCAACCATGTGGGTATATTCCCTGGTACAGAGCCCCCGGCATTTTGCCACTCTCGAGCAATGTTGCTGAATCACAGATCAGTGTAAGAAAGTTTATTTCACATACATAGTCTCATCACTTGGTATGTGCTCTTCTAGTGGGTTATTTTGTGCTAAGCTACATTCAGTGTTGAAGCCTTGTATGGCAGCAACAGCAGAAAGCTGCTTGTAAGTTTTTTAAATTGTGCCTGCTTTATGAAGTGATGTCTGTGTAAACCCTTGTATCAGAACCACTCAATGCCCGTTGGTTGAGGGTTAAAATGCAAGAGGACCCCCCTTACGTTTGACAGTTTAAAACCAATACTGTCAGTAACCACTAATGTTCAGTGGCTATAGACATATTTAAAATCCGCATTTGGTAGTGTTAGTGGAGATGACTTGTGTAATGTAACTTACAAGGGAATAAAGCAAGCATTTGTTTTTGTAAGTTTTATATTGGTAAAGGTCTCTGCAGGCAAATCAGTATTTGGGTGAATAGGGCCTTTAGAATAAGATCTTGTTAAATGCGGAGGACACAAAATGTACCATTGTCCAATGATTTCAGCACCTTTAAGTGTCTTAGAAAAGAAGATTGACTAGATTCATTATACTCTTTTAACACCTGGGACAGAAACCACTTTTGAGTGTGCTCTGGGCTTTCAAGGGCTGCCACCTAGTTGTTGGTCTTGGGAGAGAGAAGAGGAGTTGACAAATATTAGGGCCCCGCTGTGATCCTGACATTAACCTTCCCATGTACAGTCATCACTGATTTTAAGTAAATGACTCTCTAGCATTCCACTTCATTTCAAAAATTTTTGACTCTGCTCTTTTCCCCCAGTTTAGAAAACTTAGATTTCCTGTGTTCCCAAAATTATTTACTGGCTTTGTTCCCAAGTCCTAATAATTAAAATGTTATTCTTGCTATACCTGGTTTAATATTCTCCTTGGGGTCTGTGATTACATATCCTTTGCCCCCAAACCAGGAATCAGATTTGGCCACTGACTGACAGATATCCTTAGTTACACCCAAATGTATGCCAGTCCTTGAGCATCTAATCCAGGCTTCTCCATCACTAAATTCTATTCCCTTGTCAGAGTACCAGCTTTCTGTGGCCCTGAGGAGCCAATCTGGTTCCTTTGTTGATCTTATCCAGCCTCTGGTGCTGTCTTGCCCAGTGTGTCCCTCCAACTTGGTTTGGTCCCACTATCTTTTGATTCTCCAGGCAGCCAGGCCCAACCTCCTGTCATTTCTTTTTCTTTCTTCCCCACCCTGCTAGATTTGTTTTACTCATTTATGCCTTACAAGAACTGGGGTATACACCAGAGGGTAGGGGCTTGAGAGGACTCACCAGAAACTGAGTGAGAGCAGAAGAGACAGCTCTACTGAAATACCCTGTTGAGGGGAGCAGCAGGAGAGTCAGGAGAGGTCTGCTGGCTGGGATTGAACTCATGTTTCAGTGGCTAGAAATCACTTGATAGTAATGAGACTTTAACCCCTGCACTCCCAAGGAGGCCCTCCTGTCTGTTTCTTAAGAGAAGGCCTCTGCACCTTTGTGAGTTTGTAGCTTGCTTGTGTAGTGTAAAGGACCCTCTGTATCCTCAAAAGAAGGGTCTGGTGAGTGTGTCTTTGCTCTGACTTATTAACAATTTGGGGTTCCCTTTCTAGTTCACTTGCTGGGTGACCTGGTACCTTCCAGCCCTAAGGCAAATTTTGTAGGAGTGGAATAAAAGGGCAGACTCAGTGAACCATTTGATCTTTAGGTTTCCCAACTTTCATGTTACAAGTCTCTGGACACCTTTGGGATTTTCCCATGATTAGAAGAATGGGGGGAAAAATGGAATTTTTTCATTCAAGTAGGTGGACTGTACTAATATGGGACATGGAATTAGAGTGTCCATGACCTCACCATTATTTTTCCATTGTATAGAAGTGGCACTGGGAAGAGGCATTTCCCCCCACCCTGTCCCCATAACCAGACATGTTGGACCTTAGAGGATTGTCTGAAATTTACGTTGTTATTTTTTAAAAAAGGTTCAGGGCCCTCTTGGGTGGCACAGTGGGTTAGGACATAGCACTGCAAGTGAGCCCACAGCTGGTTTAGTGTGAGTTCCATCCCTGCCCCAGGAGGTGACCACATGGCATGGCAGACCTCTCCTCACCTGCCCGCTGCTCCCCTCAGCAGTGTACTTTGTAAATCTGCCTGTTCTGCTCCCCACTCTATCTCTGATGAAGCCTCTCACCACCCCTGCACCTCTGGCTTGTACCCCAGTTCTGTATGCATAAACAAGTAAATCTTTTAAAAAAAAAGTTTTTTATTTTTTATTTATCTATGCATATAAGAACAGGGGTGTTGGCCAGAGGTCATGGGGGATTCACTAGAGAGAAAGAGGGGAACAAAATAGGCAGATCTACTGAAATACACTGCTGGAGGGGAGCAGTGGGTGAGACATGAGAGGTGTGCTGCACCATGTGTTTAGCTGGCTGGGATCAAACTGATAGGGCAGTGGCTGCTGGTAGCTTCATAGTGCTGTGACTTAACCCCTACACCACAAGGGAGTCCCCATTTCTCTCTTTTTCAAAGGTGCAAGATGGAGGGTAGAGTCGGTCTAGACTCTTGAGAAGCAGCTGAAGATGCTTGGTTTTGCTCAAGGGAAATAACTGATCACTTCCCCTTATTAGTTACTGTAGAAAATAAACTCGGTGTTTGGGGACAGGAGTGAGGTGGCCCTAGATACTCAAGCATGAGGGTGGTTCGTTGGTTGTGGACCAGGCTCAAGTTCTGGACCTCAGTTGCTCAAGATATTTAGAAAATTACTTCTTAAAATCATTCTTGATGAGAACCCGATAAGTGATAGCTTATATAAATGAATAGGGGCGTACAATCATTTGGCCAGGCTCCTAAGAGATTGAACAGTTGTTCTATTGCATTTTCTGAAGAAGCAGTCTGCTGTCACTTCTAGCAAAAGCTTAAACTCCAATTATTAGCAATTACACTTTTGTACACTTTAGTTTGTAAAAATTACAGCCACTATTAAAAATTTGATTCTAATTTGTCAAATTGTTAATAATGAATGTGGAGTGGATTTCTTCCAAACTTAGGAATACATACATTCTGATGTGGTCAAGGTGAGCACTTGGTCATCAAAGATACCGGTGAAAACTTCTGTTTATTAGGGATACCTGATTGGCAGGACTTGGAAGTTAAGGTCATTTCCTTCTGTCATTAGAAATGGAAGCTACAATAATGACTTTTGCATTGTAGGTTGTAGAAAATGCTTGCAATGGGAGATCAAATAGAAGTTCTTTCCTACGAAGTAGATTATATTCAGATTATGTGCATAGCGACCCGAGTTGGTACTTAACTTGACTCACTGAATATTACATTGTAGAAGTAACAGAGGAAGTATTATCAGAGATGTAATGGCTGGTTGACTAAAAAACCTCTAGAACTCAGTGGCCACTAATAACATGAAATGAAGCAAAATATGATAGGGCAGTGAGTGAGCTAGATGTGACCAAGTCTATATAACACTGGGAGAGAAATGAGCGCTGAGGTGCTGTTGTGGCGTGTTTGGGAAGTCCCATCTGCTGGACCTTGGGAACTGCACCTGGTGGCATTCAGATAAGCGAGGAGAGGAATTAGGAATGTAGATTGCGAATGGTACCTGCAGATGCTGGCGCGGAGTTGTGGTGCCAGGGTGCTAACCCAGCAGCACTGCAGAGAACATTTCACACGCACATCCGACTTGATGAGGAATATCAGAAATTGGGAAGCCATCCCCCTGTGGACGTGAGCATCGTGCAATTTGTGTCTTAAATACAAAGTCTTTGAAGTTGGTTGGTCCAGTTGGTTAAATCTAGATATATTGTACATACTCCTCTCCCTAACCTCAAGATATAGGAAGATGGGAGCTATAAGCTAGGTCATGAAAGACTGCTAGTTTATTTTCTGTGTCTATGCATATGTTATGTACACAGTGATGAGCAAACACAGCTGGGAAGAACAGCAGACGATATTGGGACTGGAACTGTGGTGTTTATCAGACTGACACAGTAATCCTTCTTTCCTGTGAAAGTGTTCTTTTTAAGTGACTGTTAGGATTCTGCAACTTTTATTATGTGTCAGACAAGTATTCAGTACCCAACCCCTCTACCTACCTGTCACACTTCATTCTCTCTGGCCAGATTTATTTAGAATCAAGATACACATTTGACCTCTCATGGGAAACAAATGTGAACAATGGATTCTTATTTTGTTCAAATTAGGGTAGGCAGGCCAGTTGAGATCAAAATGCAAAATAAATAGGATCAGCCTCCATTAACTTGCCCAAGTCAAGTTTTGGTTTGGCTGGAGGGAGTGGGGATAAAATATCAGAGGAAAGTATTAGTGAAGAGCAGTAGAATGAGTGGGAACTTGTTCACCTAATTGGAATTTTGTTGTAAGACATGCTCTTTAGGGAGTGCCAACTTTTAGAGTATATGGAAGAAAATGAAAATTTTTCCTCCTGGTTGTAAGTCTGAAATAAATTAATGTCCCTATGCGTACAGCTGTGTGGAACCAGTCAAGTCTCAGTTTCCACTACTTGATCAACCTACTTGATATAAGAGCTACAAAAAATGATGGGGCTTGACTACTTACCAATTAAATGGTAGAATAAATGAGATTTCAGTGGTTGGAGTGGATTAAAATTTCAAATTGTCTTGACAGCATTTATCAAGGGAAGTGAATATAGTTATGAAGTAGAAATGGGGGGCAAGCGGAAGCCACGTGTGGGAAAATTGCTGCAGGGTGGTCTGGGTGAAGGTGGAGAGTGAATAAATGAACACATGTGCATATAGAAAACAAAAAGACCCTTGATTGATTGTTGGGAATTTAGGGGAAAGATTGTAAATGTTCACTGCTAGCAAACATTTTGATTTAAGCTTTGCTTTTCTGAATAAACTAAAAGTTATTCCAAACTGTCCTATGGAACTAACTCCTTGGGGTCGGGGATGGTGGTGACTCAGCTTGGGTTCAGCCCTTTCATTAATCCCCTTAGCACAGAAGAAGCAGAAAAGTCCCACTTTTGCAGCAAATTGCTTTATATATTAGATTTTCTAGTTGGATTGCTTTTGAACAAAGGATACCCTCATAAAATAGATCTTAATAAAACCAAAGTGAAAACAAGAAAACCGTGGCAGGCAAAGGGAAATGATGGACCAGTTGAAGTAGTGTTTCTGAAGAGCTGGTCTCTTTGTGATGGGCCTGTAGACTGAAGAGCAAAAGGGGCTGGAGGTCGAAGCCAGGTAGGAAGTTTGCTGCAGCAGTTTTCATTTTAGATAATATAGAGGGGTGACCAGGATCAGGTTTGTGAAACCAGAGGAAGAGGCCAATACAAGCAATATTGCACTGGAAAAAAAGTTACCTGTTTTATTCACTGTGAAGCTAGGGACCTTAGCTTGAGGCTAGGGTGGGTAGATCTGTATTCACTTCTAGGAGAATGTGATCTACTATCTTTTCTGCCAGGAAGTTGACTGTAGTAGTGAAGAACCCTGACTCCCAATTGCTTTACTGCTTGAATCTCCTGCTCCCCCTCTTCATCTGGAAAAAATCCTCGTCTAAATAATCCATGCCCCTTATGAGAGATCATGAGGGTTACATGAGGTGATATGTGAAGCATAACTTCAGTAAAGCCTTGCTTATTCTTGGCATCAGACTTGAGCAGTCTGGAATTGTCCTCTACTCTCCTTCAGAAACCATTGTAGGATCTTCTCTCTCTGGCTATTCCTTTTCAGTCACCCTTATTCAGCAAATACTTACTGAAGAATCTGGCCCTGCTTGACCACTGGGCATATAGAGATGGTTAAGATGGACAGTGCCTCTGATTTACTAGCTCTTACTTTTTATCATCCTTATTTTTGCTAGCCCCTTTCACCTCAGCCTTACTTGAGATCTTTCATGCTGGGAACCTGAGCCCAGTCTTTTATCTCCTCCCTCTTAAAAAACTACTTTCGGAAGTTTTCAACACAAAGGTAGAATTTACCACATTCATCTTTTTGCTACTGTTATTGTGATTCCGTCTGTTTTGTAAGCTTCTTGAAGGTTGGAGTCTGGAACAGTTGTGGGTTCTTTCTGTGCTTTCTTAAATATTGGTTGACAGCTCATGCCTTCAACTGGTTACTTACTTAATATTGCCCTAAACTATTTCATTGCTACTCCCAAAGTGAAATCTTTGGTTTCAGCATCATATTTTTTCATTTCCAATATCTCTTGCATCTTGGTCCATTTCATTTTGTTTTCTTGTTATACAATTTATTGTTCCCACATTTTGACTTACAAAATATAGAAAAAACAACAACAAAACTGGCCCCTTTGCACAGGTTTCACTTTAGACAGACTGAAGTGGTCAAGACACTTGCATATTCATAATTTCCTGTCATTATTTTTTTATTCTGAAATTCATAGATAGGCTTTTTGTCAAGGATGCACTTCCTGAAATCAGAGCAAGCATGTGCGTATGGACATACTTATGAGATGGACCTGTCCCTTTGATCAGGAGCCCAGCCAGGGTGGAAGCCATTTGAGTGGCTCCCAGCTTTTCCTCAACACCTACCTGCAGGTTTTCCCTTAGTTGCCGGGGGTGCTGTGCCCTCCTTTGGAGCTCAGGTCTATTTTTTTGGCAGTTCCTCAGGCTGAGCATTTCCCCTTCCAGTACCATTCCTCTCTCTCCCTGCAGCACCCCCAACTAAGGCTTGTCTTCTCTGACATAGTGTGGGCCTCCGGCTGCTCTGCTGTGTGAAGATTTCTAGCCAGCTAGGGATGGCACTGAAGCATATGGCAGGTCTAGCTCACCCAAGAATGAATAAGTGGGTGAAGTCTCACTGTTTGTCTCCCTATATAACGTTCATTTGAAGAGATGACTTCAGACTGGCAGCCTTCAATTCTTGAATGCACGGGGCTGACACTTATAGACAGATACTGGGAGGAGGTATATTGAATGCCTTCTTGGAATGAAAGCCACACATTGTCGTCTTTAGTACACACCTGGAAATAAATGAGCTCTTCTACAGGTTTCCTCATTTGTCTGAGCTCAATGGATGAGTGCTGGGGCAAGGTCTCAATCTAGATTGTCTTAGTGCCTGCTTTCTCTTTTCTAGGGCTCTCTACTGTTCTTTTGAAGTCTTGAAACCGTCCCCTACCTCGGATTTTTCTATATGAACAGGGTCAGCCACACAGACTGCAGGTGGTATTTATGTTAAAGTTAAAATAGACTATTATAAGACTTGGAAAAGTTACTATTTAGAATATAAAAAATACCACAGTTTACACATTTGGAGGTGGTGGGTGGAGATAAAAAGGAAAGATTGAGAAAAAGATCAGGTGATAAGGAGTAGCAGTGATCAAGCCATGTTTACAGCTGGACAATTGCAGATTTTTTTTTTTTAAGATGTTTGACCATCAACCATGAATGCAGATACTTTTAAACGTCCTGTTTTTCTTTTATGTAAAAGTTGCCAGCATGGAACAGATGCCTTTATTTGGAAAAATCAGTCTTTGGAAATAATTGGTTCTCTCTTCTCTTATCCCCTAGAGATGATCTCCCACAGATGAAATTAGATGTGAGGGGGGAAAAAAACAACTTTTAATAGCAAAACGTTAGTTTGTGGCATATTTTTCTTTGTCACTGCAAAATGTCTTAGGATCTGCAGCTTAATTCCACCTATCTTAATTTTGTTGAATGATCATAAATATTTTATGTGTATCACTAATAGTACAATAGTCACTTTCAGGAAGAAGAGAATATATATGTACTAGGTCATTTTTGGGTAGTGACCTAATGCATTTGTTTTATTGTCTTGAACCACAGTATTAAAACAGTAGCTATTGGCCCTCCCTGGTGGCTCAGTGGGTTAAAGCACAGCACAAAGAGGCTTAGGCCACTTCTGCATGCCCAGATCCCCACCTGCCCCGATCCCCACCTGCCCCGGAGGAGATCCACATGGCAGGGCAGACCTCTCCTGGCTTGCCCGCTGCTCCCCTCAGCAGTGTGCTTCGTCGATCTGCCTGTTCTGTACTCCTCTCTGTCTCGTGAATCCTCTCACCCTTCGCATCTCTGGCCTGTATCCCAGTTCTGTACGAATAAATAAATAAATCTTTAAAAAAAAAAAAAAACCCAAAAAACCGTAGCTATCACCTTTTACCTATCAAGTAAGGGAATGAAACCTGGAATAAAACTTACAGCAGTAGCACTGAACAAGGCACATTCTAAGTATTATTGCTTATCTTCATTGGACCTGGTCAGTTAGGTATTATTAGCCTGTTTGAGGTTCAAATCTGAAAATTTTCCTTTTCTTTAAAGATATGTTTATTTATTCATACAGAACTGGGGTATAGACCACAGGTACAGGGGTGGTGAGAGGATTCACCAGACAGAGTGGGGAAGGCAGATTGATGAAGTACACTGCTGAGGGGCGCAGTGGGCGGCAAGACAGGAGCAGTCTGCCACACAATGGGTCACCTCGGTGGGAATCGAACTTGACTGAAGCGGCTGTGGCTGGCTTGCAGTGCTGTGCTTTAACCCACTGCACCACCAGGGAGAGCCCAAATCTGAAACTTTTTCAATTAAGTGACTTGTTCAGGGTCAACTACCCAAGTATAAGTGGAGAATCTGTTCCTGCCCCTAACACCCATGCCGTGGACTGCTTAATAGGTCAGTGTACATAGGTGATAGCTACTTTAGGTGTTATATAACTTGAAAATAAAGTCACATCTACATCAGGTAATATTTAAGACCTTCCTACTATTTTAAATTGCCTGGTTTGTTACTTGTTCATTCTGGAGTGTTGATTTGACTAAAAATAAGTCATAGCTTGGTCATCTGACTTCTGCTTACTTCTTTAAAAAAAAAAAAGAGAGACTTATTTATTTATGCATATAAGAACGAGGGTATTAGCCAGTGATGGGATGAGCTGAGAGGCTTCAGCAGAGAGAGAATGGGGAGCAGAACAGGTGGATCTACTGAAATAACACTGCCAAGGGGAACAGCAGGCAAGAGAGCAGAGGGCTGCCAGGCCTTATGGGTCAGTTTCCTCACTGAATATTGAACTTATGCCCCAGCGGTGCTGAAACTTTAACTTTTGTACTGGGGGAGACCCCTGATTACTTTATCATTTAAATAAAATTTGAAGGATTTAAACATGCTTATCACAATAAGAGAAGTGCTTAAAGAACTGCTAGATTTGTTCAAATGTGTCATTTGTTCCTTTGTTTACTCAGCCCATATTGAGTGAACACCTGTGAGCCAGGCTCTGTCCCAAGCAGAGTAGATATGCAGAGTAGAATAAACATGGCCATGCAGTGACTCTAGTGTAATGAAATAGAGAATGAAGGCGTAATGAGAATAAGATGGGGGCTCTTTCCTATCACAGGAAGCTTACTTGGTGAACACAGTTGGGAGAGATAAGTCTATGCATAAAAACAGCTCAAGAGTATTTTACACCTTGAGAGCAGTAAGAACCTACACTGGAATTCCTAATCATGGTTCCTAATCTTACTACTCAGTGTGGGTGGGAGAGCTTGACCTCACAGCTCCCTGCCCTGGAGTGAGGTACAGTAAGTGGGGAAATGGGCTCAGGTGAACAATCTCCAGCAGGTAACTGTGCCCCAACCTGATATAGACCCTAAATGCTTTTACAATTTAATGAGGAGGAAATAATTATGAGCCCCTGGGGTAGTCAGGGAAAGGTGTGTGACACCAAGGGGATGAATTGTGTCTTTGTAACATTTCATTAGGTCAAAGTCAGTTGTCTCATTCTCTTTATCTGGGCTACTATGTGACCAAGCATGGAGGATTGAGTAATGAGCAAAACAGACCCCTGCTCTCCGAGAGCTCACAATGAAGGAGTAGAAGAGGGAGACAGATGAGAAAGACATTAAGGTTGTTCCACAGTATCTAAGTGAAGTGAAGACAATTAAAAGCAATGTTAGAACAACATTGTAGGGTGGGCGGTGTTGTTAGTGATGAGACTTTATTTTTGTTGGATGATAATATTATCTCTGAAGAGGTGACATGAGTAAAACTTGAGTGTTGAGAAAGGGCTGGCTGTGCAAGGAAATCAGTAGACAAAGCTGTAACGATGGGGTGGGGGTTTTCCAGTAAAGGGTTGACCTTGTAAGGGTATATTGGGGCTGAGGCTGAAAGGTGCATTTTTGTATCAGTCATGGGGGGGGGTCTTGAAGGTCAGAATTGGGCAAGAATAGGGGTGTATGTTTCTGCACATGTACTAGGGGATAAGTAGTGAGAGTGTTTAAGTGTATGCGGTGGAAACTTGTACATAGCTGGAATGGTGATGTTTAGTTCCCATGACCAGTGATGAGGGATACCCAACAATGCAATATTCTAATCATTTCCCGCAGAAAGCATAGTATAGTCCTAAAGTGTGAATTGCATATGGTACTTGACTGCCTGCTTCAAATAAGGGGGATAAGGGAGAATTGTCTGACAACTGAGATCATGGAGATGTTGGCTAAGGTAACCTACAGTCCAATGACAGGTAGTGACACGTACCTTATAAGGGTCGTGCTTTCTTAGCTTTGAAACAGCAAGTTCCTTTTGTGCAATTCCCCTTAGAATAAAGAGCTAATTGTATTTTGATTAATGCAAAGGAACAAGCCTTATGCTAGAAAATGTTTTCAATAACTAATAAAAGCTAGGTTTTGACTCAGCCCAGGTTGATAGATTAACAAAAAGCAATGTCTAAAGCATCCTTTTTTGGGAATAACTATTATTTACAAAAAGCGAAATTGCCCCAAATGTTGATACAGTTCTCTAGAAAAAGTGTTTGGGTAGTGAAGGGATTCCTGGCAGTGATTGAGCAACACAGTAATGGGGAACAGCACTTGATCTCTTTTGAGGTTGATTTTGATGTGTGTAGTCTTTACATCCTATTAAATTTTTGAAAGATAAACTGATACAAGAATGATTTGCAAAGGCCAGCAACTCTTCCTTTTAAGACCTTGGCTCAGTGTACACGTTGAGGGGATGGGGGAGGAAGATAAAAGCATTATAAATATGAGGTTAACTGAATTCAAATAGAAGGTTCTCTCAAGTTATTGCATTCCTTAGAAAATAAATACATTGCGCATATGGTTAAGATTGATCAAAAAAGTATTCTGTATGCCAGTGATTACATTCCCATCTGTGATTAAGGTTTTCTGTCTGCATCTGGTTTTCACATTATATTTCTGTAACAAGAATCCTTTATATAGCAGAGTTCACTTTCTGTATTTTCTATTAGCTACAGCTTGAACTACTGCACGGATCGCAGATTTACACATGTGGTTTTCATTACTTCATACCATTGAGAAAAAGTAATATTTGTTTGGGAATGTATGTTTTCCACAATTTCCATGGTAATACAACATGTTGAGCCTCTTTAATAACACTTGTAGGGCTACAAATTGTTTGAGGCATTTTACTTTTGGTGGAGTTTAGCTCTTAGATTTTCCTCAGTGTATGTTCTACTCATGAGGTTTTACAAATTTGAGGACTTTAGACCTGAACAAAGTAATTATTAAAGATAGAGACATTTTACTGTCATTTGTATGTGACACAGATTCTGGTATGGAATAATTATCACAAATAACTGGATGGATACTTTATAGTGCTCACAACTGGTGCTCAATATGAAGCGCAAACATAATACTCCAAAGCCATTATTTTGGAAAATCCATACATTAGTTCCTTTTGGATGTGTGTGTTGGGGAGGGGGGTGGAGGGCGCAAGGGGGATGGAGGCTTATTCTGTTTATTGTGATATAATGTTTCACATATAAAATAGTTAAGTGTATAAAACCCTCATGGGTAACTTGAGATTTTCATATTACTTGTTTGTATTTGTATGCTATGTTAACATTTAAGAATTTATGGACATATCCACTTAAAATATTTTGTAATGGCATTTTCCTGCCAACTTTTCTTCATTCACTTCAGAATACAATGATTAAAAGAGACATAGTGAAGATAAAAAAAAGTGAAGCAGTATATTCTCCATCGGGGATCATTTATAATTGAGAAAGTTATCTTTTAAGATAATTTAAGAAATTTATCTTTTAAGGTGACCTATACAGCAATTTTATGTACCTTCAAACTGAGCTATACTATACCACAGTGATTAATAAAGCCAGTATGAGTCTGGTGTTTGTAATCATCAGAAGGAAGAAATAGACTTGGACTTTAGGGATTGGCACACTCTTTGTCTCCTTCATTTGTTCAGTGGAGATGATGAACTATGGCTACTGGGCATGACCTACCTGTATTAGACTCTGATGCCTTTTGTTGGTGACTGTTGAAGCACAAAATATTAACAAATGTCATGATTGAATCTAAGGAAAGTATTTTTTTTTGCAATGATATTTATAAACTATTTTTACCTTACTCTGCAAACATTGGAAATAACGCACTTGTGTAGAAAATTACCTAGACTTTCATCTTCCAGAAAATAATTATAGTTAACATCTAGATGGATTTGCTTTCAATCTCTCCTTGGCCTCCCACCCACACTTAGTATTTGACTATATAAATGTTGATGTGTTTAGCTCATTTTCTTACTGAAGTTTTTGTTTTGATCTTTTGCTAATAAAATTGTTAGATTTCATAGTAAACTAAATATTTTTAACTTCTGACTGAGCTTTAAGACAATTTCAAAGTAACATAACTAGTATTGTGTTTTTCCAAATATTTAATTTTTACCAGAACAGTAAAAGACAACTGATTGCATGATAGCAGGGTCATAACGTGGCATGTGTAAAAGGGTATTAGTTAAAAAAAAACTTATATTTTACTTATTTATATACATCTGAGTATATTCACTTTTACAATCTAGAGAAATTAAAACTTGGTGTCTTTAAAAAAAATAGTGACAGTAGCCACAGTAATTTTTTTGAGAGTGCTTTGATATATCCTTATTGTTTTGTATCTATTGAGTTCCTACTTTGTGTGCATATGATTGTGTTAGTTATATTTCATAGATTATATGAATTAGTGATTCTTTTTTCTGCTCTTGGTAGTGGTAGTAGCAGTAACAGTAGAAAAGGCATTCAAAGTTTCAGGATGGATGAATGAATTCTAAACTTGCCAAATCTAGCAGGAATAATGAGACCATTTGCTTTAGAGATGAGAAAGAAAGTAGAAGTTCAGTGATTTAGTAAAATGGTTCACCAATAATTGTTACTATTATCTTTCAGCCACCTGATCATTTGTTTGAGATTATTTTAGCTAATAATGACAGTGTTTACATCTGGAGTCAATGAAACAATATGGACCCCTCTTGGTTTTGAAGCAGGATTGAACTTGCATGTAAAATTTCATAAAGCAGAAGAAAGACATGTCAGCACTGTCTAAAGAACCATAATATTTGATATACTATTTAATTATTTTTATTAAAGGAGGTTAAAAAATAACTAACACATTCTTTTTAAGGTATTGATGTACATATTTTAAAACCATTGAAGGAAAGGAGGGCGTCCAGGTTCAGAAAGTATCCAGCCTTGGGTCACATGCTTGGTGAAGAGTCCCTCTGAGCACGTGTCATAGGATCTGAGAAAGGGGGATTGTTTGTGATTCTTCTAAAATTTAGAAGTACTTTATCTGTTTCTTAAAACAAACAAAGCTGGTCTAGTATTATCATGTAAATAGATGGGTGTGCTACTTCAGACTGGATGTGATATATGCGTTTTTTTTTCCTTTGTTGTTGTCAATAGAAAAGATTGATCTCTGGGCTGGTGAACATAATATCTGTCCCAGTCCGAAAAGGAGAGAGGAAATTAGCAGAGCGATTGGTGGAGAATGATATCTGTCAAAAGAAACACTTGGAGAGCACTGAGTTTAGTAATAGGTGACTGCCGGAAAAAAGGGAACTTTGAATATTGTCAAGGTAAGGAACGGACACATATTTTGATTTTGCAATTTCCTTAACGTGCCAAAAAATTTTATTATTTTTGTTCACAATAAGTTATAATTGTGAAAATTTTTCTCTTTTCCTGATTTTTTTTCCCTAGTGCCTGTGGACAAAGAGTTTATATATATACCTGTATATATATATATATATATATATTTAAAAAATTGTCTCTGAAATTTTTGGGTGTGGGGTTGGGGGATCCATCAGTCTGCTGTGGGAAAGCGTGTTTGATAGCATTGGGTTTAAAGATATCAAATGATCAAGTACCAAGTTTTTTTCACCCTCTTCTTGTTGCAGTGCTTCTTGCCATGTTTCATAATACATCTGTTATAAGCTGAGCAAACTTGGAGATAAAGACTGAAAGCTATGCCATGATTTCTGTGTTTGTTGTAACTAGAGATGGTGTTTCCCCAAACAGTTTGTTGACTAAAGACAGAAGAAAAGTGCTTTTCAATTTATTATTTCTTCTGATTCATTTGGATTTTGGTGAACTTTTAGATGTCATTCCCTGAGCATAATTCATGTTCATCGGCATATTTAAAAAAAAGAAGTGATATAATGTTAGGAAAACAGTAAATACAAACTTAAGTGTACTGACACAGACATTTAAAAATGAAGCAGAGCCCTGAATTCAGGGCTCCAGAGAGTTAACATCTCTTGCAACCAGCCAACTCTGTTTCAGGGCTAGTGGACTTGTGCAGAAACAGAGGAGTAAGGAAAATCTGCTGCACTGAGCATCTACACAAAAGTGTGATATTGCTGGGCACTTGAGTGTTGGAAAGGGCTTTTGGAATTTCGTGATTACTTGCCTATCTGCATAGAAAGGGAAAGCAATATACTTAGCTTTTATTTATCACCATTGTTCTGGAAACATCCTTGCTGGTGCCTACTCTCAACCTCCATCCACCCTTGCAATTCCTACAAATACTTATTGGATTGTTCTTAATGTTCTCGGTAAGGTGTTGGCAAATGAGGATGTTTTTGTTTGGAGAGACCAGAGAAAATGAAATAATTCCTTGCATTTTTATAGATTCCTTTGACTGAGCTAAATCGTGATTTAGTTTCTCTTGTGTTTCCCTTTATTTCATTTCCCTTTCTTATTATGATATGCTTTATTGTGATTAGTAGAAGATATACACTCAAGAGAAAAGGCAAGGATTTCTACTTTATTAAGTAGCAGAGACAACGCTCACTTCTTCTGGCTTCTTGGTTTATGTGCTACTGTTACTAAAAATTAACTTTTTGAAAACTCACATCTTGGTTGATTTGACTTCTAAGGATCATCATAGAAAGATAGTTGGGTGTTAATCTTGTCTTGAAGGAAACAAACTGATAATAGTAACAACAGCCTGGTTTGATTTTTGTCATCTTCCATCAGAAGAAAGAAGAGGCTATAACTCTTTGCTTTCTTTCTGCCTTTTGTATCTCTGTGGGGGTTCTTAAGCTATGGTAAAAATATCCAAAGTACAGGTTACAGTGTTGGACTCAAAACTTGAGCATATAATGCAGACACTTAGAGCCATTGTTTAGTCACCAACTGCCCTGTCACAGTCACGTGGTCAGATGGTGTGTATCTGTGGCCTACTGGCAATGTGGAAGGACCATATACAGAGGCAAAAATGGATGACAGGCACACACTTTTGAGATAATACATTTCATTTGTTATAATATGCAAATACTAAATCCCAGAATCATGTATATTTCCCTCAGCTTTCCTCCACATGCATGGGTGTACCTATTTAAAAAGTAATGTCTATACATACATACTGGACAGATCCTGTGGCCTATTCTGTGACTTAGGTTTTCTTTGCCCTCTATGTAATGCTGAAATCCTAGTTTTTTTCTTCCTTTTATGCTATGATAATAATGTATAGAAACCGGGATTTCCACACAGGTTGACTCAAGAAAATAGAGAAGAGCAGAAATCTCCTACTTTTAGATTTGCACACATCCAAAATCCATGGGGCTCCTGGGGTTGTAATTTTGAAGTAGAAAAAGGAAAAGACTGAATGAAGTTGGACAGTCAAGGCTGTAGATGTGGTGGCCAGAGGGGGTGCCAGAGAGTCTGGCTGTGTGGAGAGTGATGCCAGGCAACCTCTGTTAGGGAGGTCAGGGGGATGTGATGCCAAGGGGCAAGCCACCTGCTTCGGGCAAAGCTAGTGAAGGCAAAAAGCTAGGATTATTCCTCCCAGTGTTGTAAAGCAATCTTCAAGTGCCTACAGTGCATCATCTTCCAGATTGTGGTTTGATGCTGTTCTGAAATATGTGCCATTGTAAGGGACGGATGGATCCAGCACAACTTGGAGAAGGGTGTGGCCTCAGAGGCTGGTTCTTATATAAGTTATTAAAGAAAAACTAAGAAGGATGTGATGTTTGGCTTATTTATTTTATTTTTAAAAAATAGTTATTTTTGCTTGCAGAACTGGGGTACAGGCCAGAGGTGTAGGGGCAGTGAGAGGATTCATCAGAGACAGAGTGGGGAGCAGAACAGGCAGATCCACAAAGTGCACTCACTGCTGAGGGCAGTGGTGGGCAAGACAGGAGAGGTCTGCTGTGCCATGTGGGTCACCTCCGGGGCAGTGATCAAACTCACACTGAAGCGGAACTCGTACTGAAGCCACTGCCACTAGCCTGCGGGGCTGCATTCTAACCATTTTACCACCAGGGAGGGCCTATTTGGCTTATTTAAATAAAAAAAAATACCCCTTGGCATCCCTAAAAGATGCATGGGGAATAATGGGAGTCATTCATGACAGGGAACTTTGACTGCACAGCGGTGTCACATCATGGGCAGGGTATTTTTTATGTAGTATCAATTTGTAGATATTGTATGTTTGAAAAAGCATATTTGCATTTTAAGAAAGGTGATTTTAACAAGTTCATGCAGATGATTCTGTGCACATTCAAATGCAGGAATTTTTACTAGGAAAAGAGCTAATTTATTTTTAAAGCAAAAGTTTTGTGTTTTGGACAACGCCTGCCCTTTTGGGGGGTGAGGAGCTTTTCTTGGTCATGTTCGAGGGGTCTGATAGCATTAATGGGCTTTACCCCACATGGAGCTTTGAGCTTATTGTAGCACTGCACACTGATCCCAGGTCAGTGTGATGCGTGAAATCAATTTATTTGAATCTCTTTGCCTCTATAGGAATTTGGCAGCATGCCAGTTGTTTTCATTTAATGTTCTTTGTGTTGAACACAGACAAGCAGGCATGCTTTTGTATTCCTCTCTCTTTTGGTCTCTGTCTCTTTCAGCCAATATTTTACTCTATGGATTTGAGATGAAGGAAGAATATATTCTTTATATTATTCTAATCATTGCTTAATAAGTATGTATGTGTGTATATATATTTCGCTTTCTTGCCTTTTAGGGGATTTTTTTTATTCATGAGTTTTTAATGGTGACTTTGCACACATGAAATATTTTAGTTTTTTAAATAAGATTGTTAATGAAACATTAAGTTGTATCATAGCTGGTATTTGCTTATCATAAAGCCCATTGTCAAAACTGAAAATAATGGTATTAATGACACAATACAGTAAATGTTTAACTTGTGAACTGGACTAGTAAAATAATTTCTTGGGGCACTTTTGAATGTGAAGAGTCACGTTTTAGTCCAGCCACATGCTAAAAAAATGGTTATTATTTTGTATGATTTTCTTCAAATAACCCATCTTAAGTCACTGGTGTTTTACATAGATTGGTTATATATGTGTGTGTGTGTGTGTGTGTGTGTGTGTGTTTACCAAGTTCCTGTCAGTAGTGTAATATTTTCCTTTGTAAAATTGGAGGGTAGCGATAGGGAAACAGCACTGAGGTTTCTATTACAATTAAAATTAGACCTTTCCATGGATGTTTTTGTAGGGAGGATTTGTTTCTGGGTCAGCTTTAGGAAGAGGTGGAGAAGGAAACAGGACAGAGTGAGAGGAGACTGTTCTGTTGATGCTCGGGGCAGTTCTTGCGGAAGTTGATATGCAGAACCATGGGGCTGCTGCTTTGGGGTCAGGCTTGTCCCCAGCAGCCCTGCTTCCTTGTTTAATTACCTGAAGAGCAAAACAGTCAGCCTGAGAGTGTGTGAAAAGCCAGTATCTCTTGCAGCCGCCTGGCGCTCTGACATCCTGCAAGGCCAGCCCTGTCTGTCCGCCAGCGTCAGACTGGCTCCCGCCCTGGGTTCCTTTCTTTCTGCAGGCATTGTGTGGAAGAGGGTTTGGTCAGGAATCTGAGGTTCCTGCCAGTGCATGTCCCTGCTTGCTCCTTCTGGACTACACCGACAGATAGGATTGATTCTTTTTTTTACTTTCAGGAGTTTAAAAATTTGGCTCTTTTATTTTACAGCTCCTGCCTGCTATGAAACAGTATCTCTATCTACAGCAACAGACATTAGCCGGGAAGCACTGGCCTTGTTGAATGGGTTCTCATTTCCTCACTCCTGTTCTGTGGTCCTGTGTGTGTGACCTTTTTGGGTCAGATGCACTTGAGTGTGAAACTAATAGTTCAGAGCTGGTTTTCATGGAGCTGTTTTAGAATCCTAATCTGGTCTTAGAAATAGAGTAATTCATTTTTAAACAGGGCTGAGCTCTTAAGTTTGGGTTTTTTTCCTCTCGAACTCGAATATGAACTCTCTGTGGAACTTGAATATGAACTCGGGGACATTTGTTGAGAGAAGGGCCACACCCGTTTATGAAGTGGGGGGTGATGAGAAATAATATTTAGACAGCCATGTGTGGCCAATCTGAGGGTAGTATAAGGTAAATATTCTGAAGGATGTTCGGAGATGGAACCATTTGGAAGATCTCCAGGGTATAACATGATGTTATCTTTCCAGAAGGAAATCCAGCAGGTTCTTTATCCACAGTTTGGACTGATGAAATGTCCACACTGTGGGGAGAAGAGGCGGATGGCAGAAGAGATCGTAGTGGGATTTCCTGCTGCAGGAGGGGAAAGTGTGCCAGTGTGTGGGGTGATTTGGTTTTTCCAACTACTTCATTAGGATTCGGTCATGGAGACTTAAGGACCTTTAGACATCTATATGTGTGTGCCGTAATGTTAATAAGAGTCATGGGGATGTGCAGAGAACAGGGTACCCTTTGCCTGTGCTAGAGCACAGCTCCAGGGCTTTGATTCCATTCGTTGCCAAGAGTAAAGGAATTGGACTTTGCAGAGAAGAGTTTGGTAGGAATTATTCTAAAAACTTCTTTCTCATAATATATTTATGGAAGTAATGTCAATATTTCATGCATTTATATACCACTCCAGCAAAAAGTATATAATCATTTAAATAATTGGATTAGCCTGGTCTGTCTTGTGAAGGAGCTGGCATCTCCATGATCTATTATGCGCCTGCATAAGGAGCTCTGCATGAATGTTACGTGTATCCTCGGGCATGTGTGTGCTTATTTATGTATCAGCCTGCTGTCTTTCTTTCTTTTCAACATCAGTATAAATAAAAAAAGGAAAACATATAAATATATTTTAAGCTACAGTCAACATGATTCTCACTGGTGCCCTCTTCCACTGACAGACTCTGGGTCCCCTCTCCCTCCCTTTAGACTACAACTTTTTGGTAGTTCTTTCCAACTGGAGCTTTCTTAAATGCAAGCAACATTAGCGCCATTTGCAGCATTAAGCCTTGGCAGCAGAGAGTGTATAATGTGAGGGAAACTTGGAGGACTTTGAAAAGTGAATGGGGAGAGTTGTGGCTTGCAGGTGGCGTCAGGAATGAAAGAACAAAATGTGAGCCAGAAGGTGGGGTTGGCGCCTTGGACTGGGAGTTCTTAGGAAGTGAGGCAAGGAATGGCAAGGAAGAGAGATGGGAGTGAATTACTCCAGAGCTGTCTGTTGGTGATTGTGGACTTGTGTCAACTTGCTAATCAGAATGAAAGCAGGACATTTTGATATAAGATTGAAAAGTCACATTATTTCAAAATTTTATCAGGATTTTGGTGTCTACAAGGAAGAATAGTTTCAGTAACAAGTTAGAGGGAGAACTGAAAATTTCATGTAGATGGAGGGAATTGAGATGAGATTGTAGGTTTTAATCACTGTTCAGTGTATTTCAGTATGTACAGCATTAAATTCTGTTCTGCCTGACCATGTGGGGGGGGGTGTGCTTGTCAAATCCAGTAGGTCAAAGTAAAACATTAACTTAAAAAATTAACTTTGTTTTAAAGGCAAATATGCTGTGCTGGACATATATTTGAACATATGTAGCAGTTTTGTAATAAAAATTTGTAATGGAATACATGGTAGCTAAAAATCATTTTTGGATAGGTTTGAGTTTGCTTATAAAAGTGGTAAATTAGTCTATGTGCAGAGATTTTAACTTGCAATGTGAAGAGATAGAGTATGTTAGAGAAAAGTCCTGTGAAAAAAGAATCTGATGAAAAATTCTGGGATTTTTTTTTATTGCTGTGTATTTGCTCCACCTGGTGGATTTTGTTGAAAGTGTTTTAATCCATGTTAATGAAAAGAATACCCTTGACAGTTTACAGGAAGATGAATCTTTTGTGTTGGTTTGTTACCATATAAAATAGTTTAATTCCTATCTAGACCAAAACATTTAATGTCTTTTGTTTAGTAGTTTTACTGCATTGTATTATTGTTTTTCATGTTCAAAACGTTCATTTTTGAAAATTTGGAAGGTAGAATTTTAAAAAAGGAAAGTAAATATGTTCTACAATTGTCATGTAATATTTCAGAATATATATATTATCAGATGAGAACCAGTATGCATTTCTGTTTGTTTAAAGATAATGTGGGATGTTGAATATTATGCCAAAGTATAATGGTGCTTATTATTATAATTATTTTTGAACAAATACTGCCCTTACAGTTCCCAAGCTCCTCAAAAAGTCAGTGTTTAGCAGACACTGTTCTTATTAACCTGCTTGACCAAAGAAAGCTAAGGTGGTAGAGATTAAAGGTACCTCATATATTCATAGGGCTGTTCCTGGGGTGATGAGATCTCTTGTTCTCTGGACTTACACAGATTGCTTTCCTTGGAATTCTTCAGGATTGGGTTGTGCTTTGATCATCTTATTGTTTTCCTTAGGTTATTCTTTTTCTTTTTCTCCTTTAGACTAACAGCTCTGTAACAGAAGGTGAAGTTTTGAAAACAGTGTCTCCATATGCAAGGGATTTGGAGACTTTTTTATTGTCTTTAAAATTGTCATTCATACTCCTCATTAGCATTTATTGTTGCAAGCATACAAGCAGAAAATGTGAAATTGGTATGTCATGAATAGCCCCACAGAGCTCTCGAGCCCTCCGTTTTTGCCTGCAGTGTGGTGTGGCTGGGCTTTGAGGGAGAGCTGTCCAGATGGCTGCCTGCAACAGAACAGGGCTGCAGGTTTTTGTCTCTGGTGCTGAGAGAAGGGAAAGTTCATTGGAGCATACGCCATCAGCCTTGCGTTTTAACAAAACTAACTCGCCATTAGTCAGGATGGGGAGGTGGTGACATTGAAACAAAGGTTTTCCATATAGTGTTTCAGTCCTTGTCAAATGGGAAAGGGAGGGGTTGTTAGGGTATCTTCTATGTTATCTGAATGATTTTTGTAATTATATAAAAAAGGGGAAACTATAAATGGTAACCCAATTGCAGACTTATGTGCAAGCCTCTCTTTGTAAGAGTGACTATTTTATGGGAAAATGCTTTTCTTTCAAAAGATGTAGTTAATATAACTATAGTCAGCCTTGTGGGTAACTGAGAAAAGATTTTACCTTAAAATTTTTTAAGTAACTGAACCTTTTGTGGTACTCTCGGAGTAACCTACATTTAACACCACTAGTAGTTTTAAGGTTTGCATTTAAGAAATATGACATTCGGTCACTGCAAATATTAAATCCATTGTTTTAGAGATTTTTTAGAAGTGGGGATGGAAAATCAAAAGTTATGCATGGGAAAGAGCTAAAGATACTAAATTTTTTAAAGGCAAGGGTACTCTCAATTCATCATAATTCTGACAGTAGATGTTTTTTATTTTTTCAGGTGATATTTTATCATGAATAGATTTCATTTTGCACAAACACACATGTCCTACATATTTAAATATACTAATACTCACCTTTCAGGTACTATATAAAGAATGTTATCCTTCAGCCAGACTTAAGAATCAAATATTGCCTGAAAAATTATCAGAATGCTCTATCATTTTATTTTGAAGGTATTAAACCTGGAAAAGTATGATGGATTTATTTTTAGTCATTTAGGATTAGAATCTTCAAATTGTACTTTGAGGGCACATTATTAACTGATGGGGATACAAAACTCAAAGTGATCTGTATCCTCAAGGTTGATGTGTCATGGGTGAAGCAAAGGGTCACGACTTCTAGCTCCAGACCTGTCACTTTCCCTGGTGGGTTAGGATTTCTTGACAGATCATCCAGTGAGTCCACTATGGGACACTGTTGTGTGGTGTTTTGTTATCTAGGTGCACCTGACCCAAGCTGCGAAGCTTCTCTGTTCTGTGATGTCTGGTGTGGTCCGATCACTTATTAAGAGCAACTTCCTCTTGCCAGCCTGTTTTCATTTTGAGCCCATCTTATTGCCAGCACTTCAGACGTCTTAGGCAGCCCATAGTAACCCTTTAACCCCATGATGTTTATATGTCCTTCAATTCTTAAGTTGGCCATCATGCCTCCCATTCTGTTGTCAGTTAAACAAAAGTTCTGTGAGCTCTTCTGTGTGGATTGGCTAAAAGCTGAGGAGGTGCAAATGATTGGCAATTATTTGTCCCTAAGGAAATATTGGCAGGAAATAGATTGTGATTAGTTGTTTATAACACCTTTCTATAAAGGGATTAAAACGACAGGTATCTGTTTACCTTTATGGAAGACTTCAATGAACTTTTAAACTTAATTTTTCTTCTGGGCCACTCATTTCTTTGTGGTTGGCTGTATTTTCTGGTGTAGCCTAACTAAAACAGAAACCATTTGTTTTTCTTGCAGACAGAGTGTAATTGGATTTATCTTTGTCGGGAGACAATCTATTATGGCCTTTATTTAATACAGTTTCAGATGTCTTTCAGTGGCAGAAACAAATTAATGTACATTTTTATTAGGTGTTGTATCTATTTAATTGACTGTCAAAGTGATGAGAAGTTAGGAAATCATCCAAAAGAGAGTCCATCTCCCTTAGCCCAACAGCTCACACATTAGGTAGGTTTGCCCTGTCAGTGGGGTGCCTTTAGAAAACACTAATAGCTTCCAGCTGGGTGGAAAATCAAAACCTTTGGGGTCTGACAAAACTAGCAGATTTGAATTTGAAAGCAGAGCTAATGCCTCCATTTTATTTTTTACCACTCGCCCATAAAACATTATTTTCCAATATGTCAGCCTCATTTGGTGGCCAGTGGTCTGAAATTGAAAGTGGAACAAGCAAGCGGAGAAATCTGGACATTAGTGAGTCCGCCCTTTCAAGCTGGTGTGCTACTTTGTGGAAGGGTCTCCCCGAAGAGCAGGGGGGTCTTAATGACCATTCATCAATGCTCGTTGGCTGATCATTGAGTGCCTTCTCATTCAGTTTATCAAGTCTTGCACATAAAAAGTCAGAATAAGCCTTATTCAGCTTTGTTAATGCCAACTAGGAGTAAAATGCTCCATTTGAACCCATTTTGCCCTTGTTTTTTCACTTTGTTAATGCAGCCCTGCTTAAATGAGTGCCTTTATTGGGTCGGGTAGAATATCTGAAACTATTAATTCTCTTGTATTGAATAGCTGGTGGCAGGCCAGAGCAGATGGGGTAGGAAAGTATTTGGTTGGGTGTATTGCTTTCAATTAGGATCAATGAGGTTTCAGCTCCTTTGAATTAACTCACTTAATACCCACTGTGTGAAGTCACAGTGTATCACAACAGCCTGCTAGAAGCTGAGAGGAAAGTTGAGAAACCTGTGGAAAAGCTTTAACTCAAATTCACCCTTTACCACTGTAGAGAGAGTGTTCACTAAGTGCAGATGGTTTCAGTAAACTGCTGGTCCCTATTGGTAAGTCAGGTCTGAACAAAGGGAAATCTGGACTTCAGAGCTGGTGTTTTCTTGGAAACAAGTATAAAATAACCTTGGGGTAATACAGGTCCCAAATGCCTTCTAGTGAATGATCTAAACTGATTGACAAAAGCAATTTATGAATTTTAGGATTTTTTTCTGGAGCTTGGCATTCATAGGGCGATGAAATGTACCTATTCAGAAAGTGATTAGATGACTGTCTTCTAAAATTTGCCTTAAAAGTGCTTTATGTTCTTAACTAAAAGAGATGCATTCACTGACATGGCTCTCCTGAGGAAATTAATTGATCAGCAACATATTTCTCGTTATTGTTTTGAATATGTTTTTATTTTATGAAATGCTTTCCTCATGGTGATGCTGAGCAGTGTTTCATACTAGAGAAAACTTTTGCAATACATGCTTTTTCCCATTCACCTACATAAATGCATTCATCATGTTATCGATTGTCTATTTTTATTATACAATTTGGATGTTAGAGATCTTGGCTCCTTAGACTCTTTCTTATTAAAGGAAAAGTTATTTCTGTCTGAGTAACTGTATAGAACTACGCATCTAGGTTTCCCTGTGCAGGGAGAATTGCCAAATGGGGTTGGTGCCTTGCTTGCCTCCATAGATTAAAGAATTGGAGAAGGAAACTGGTTCCTTGAGAAAATGCTGAACTAGTCTCAGGTGCACACACATTCCGTTAGGCTCCTTCTGCAATCAGACTTCTAGGTGAGAATCTCCAGGGATCCGGGTTTTGTTGACGTGGATCAATTTAAAGTGGCAATTACTGTAGTCAGATAACAGCTTAAAAAGCTTTTTTACACACAGAAAAGATACATAATCACACGGCATATGGAAGTTCAATTTTCTGAGCTATGGTTTAGGAACTTGCAGTGTACTGATATTAAGACCCAGTTTTAAAACCGGATATCATCTAGTTTTCTTAAAATGTATTGCATTTTTGTCATGATTTTCTATTTTAGAAGTGATTCACCATGCATCTTGATGGAAGGTTGGGTTTCCCACTGTGAAAATGTTTTCTTTCTAACATAGGATAGTATTAAAAAGAAATCAGCGACATGTAGCATTGAGTGGTTTTGAAAAAATACTCTCTTTAAAAATGAAAATCTGCAGATTTAGGATGCTGGATTCCATAAAGGCCCTTATAGCAGGACTTAATTGATTATCACACTCATGCCTGCTATAAAGCTTTCTGTCATAAGAATGTTTGAGCTTGGTGCTTAACTGTACTGAAATCCATTACACAGAACCTCATTACAAGTGACATCTAACTAAGATGAACAAAAAGATTGGCCTCATAAATAGGGTGCAGTATACTATTAGTGACAGAACAGAGTAATCATTATGAATTGTAGTCTTTTTACAAGTCGTCTCTGACAATGATGGATATTTGAGGGGTTCACTAGATGAAGTAGCACATCTTGGGTGCAGTATTTGGGGCTGTAGTTTTTATTGATTGGTGCAGTTTACTGAAGATGACTTATTTTTGGTGTGTGGTTGTGGCTGTGCTTTGAGACAGGTTGCGTGCACTCCTGGGGGGAAGGTATAGGTAGGAGAGGTGAGCAGGTAGAACTCAGATCCACTGCCTCTGTGAACAGAGGCGATTGCCTGCCTTCTTTGAGTCAGCAGGTAGGGTAAAAAAAATAAAAAGTATAGGGAGAGTGTAGAATAAACAGAGGACAGGTTGAAAATGTGAAGGGCGAGCAAGAGTTAAAGGGGATGCTTTCTGTCTGTCATACTCAAGTTGCTCACTGGCTGGTCATAGGCGCCTGGTAGAATTGTTTCTGTGTTTCTAGTGGATTGAGCAGACATTGCAAAGGTGAAGCCTGGGGATCCTCTCATCATGTGCCCTCTTGTTAAAACAAACATGCACAGACCTAGGAAAGATTTGCAAGTGTTAAACTGAGGAAGAGTCTAGGAGAGAGCAGTGTTTTCCTTCTGCCTGGCATTTTTGTGTGTTTAGAAAAGGCATGCAAGGCAGGCAGGCGTATGTTTCTCCTATGAGGCAAGGATGTTTTACAAAGAACTAAAGAGGCACTGCTGAGAGGAAAATAGCCAGCTTTAGATAAAGCACTATAACAAAGGCTCGTAGTTTTATATATCATGGTGTCCATTAAAGCTTAATAGGGAAGAGTCCATTGAACCTGGCTGGGTATGTGTTATTCATGGGAAGGATAAACATATAAGGGTGTGCAAAAAATCAGAAATCAGGAGGACATGATTGTTCAGCTTTTGAAAAGGCTTTACAGTGAAGATTTTGTTTTCATCTCCCATGGATCTCAATGCAAGGTAGAGGAGAGTAAGCTGAAAATGTTTGGAGCATATCAACGCAGGGATCCCAGGGGGTTAAAAGCACTCTAGTAAAATAAAAGTGGTCTGCTTCTGCTTTTAAAAAGTGTTCTATTTTACACTTGCAACTGAGGAAGCTGACAAAGGGAATGATTCTGGTACTTTGTGCAGTATGATAAACGGGCACGATATACAGTCTTACATAAGTGTTTTGGTATTGTTTTGGATTTCCAGTTCAATAAACAAGCTTTGAGGTTTGTGCCTATGCCTGTTTTTTAATAGAGTGCCCAATTATGGCTGTTAACATGAGAAGATGAGGGAAAGCTTTTCATTGTGAGCGGTGCTGCAGGGGGCCAGGGCTCCTTTCCATTCTTTTTGGCAAAATAAGGGTTAACTTGTAACGGGATGGGGGTGGTGGTGAATGAATTATTCAGCATTTAGCTTATCACTCTGCATTTTACTTTATGTTCTTTGGTACTCTGGAACTTGCCAAGAGAGGTCGAGTGGGTATGGGGAGGTAGGGGTTGTGATACTTTGCACACACATCCCTGTCATTGTTCTGCCTGAAGAGACAGGGCTGGGTTCAAGGCCACATGTGCTCCTGTCATCATCCACATTTCTGCTCCAAGTGCAATCCGGAGTGTCAGCTCTCCATCTGTCTCTGCCTGGCAGGCGCACGCGCCCAGCACCCTGCCTCGGGCTATGCCGCCCCAGCCCCTTCTGACGGCCCTCCTCTTTCTGCCGCCGCTCATTCCGGAACTGGAGGCATGAGCCCTGATCGCGCTCGCTTTTAGGAGAGAGCCGCTTTCCGTGTGGACGCTGGATTCAAGGATGCCTGGTGAGTTAGCCCTGTTCCGCGTTCTTTCTCTGGCTTTGCAAAGAAGAAAGCTTACTTTTTTAATCATGCCTGGAAAATACGTGTGCCCCACGGTACGCTGTTTTTTATGTGGGCTGGCAAAGCTGGGGGTGACAGAAGTGAGATGTGGAAGGTGGTGTAAAGAAAGCCATCACGATCTAGGTATAGGGGGCAGGGTGTGTGGAGTGCTTGCTTTTAAAAACCGGGAGGTGAGTTGTAAAGACTGAGGAGAGAGTATAGCCACATATGTTTGCGGGAGCAATTGACTTGAGGGATTTAGCTCAAGTAAGAAGTATTGTTTCTGTTCTGGGTTTCTTGACTGTAATCTGTTCCGTAGACCCTGGAGATTTCATCTGGAGAGAGAATTTTCAGATTATGGTGGAATCCCGGGATGAAATCTCTTTCAATAGCTGTTTATGTCAGAGAAAGTGGAGGAAGGTTTGGAAGTTCAGATAATTCCATCTGGCCCTAAATCATCTTTCTTAGATGTCATTCCACAAATAATTGAAATCGGTTAATTAAAAGTAAAAAGAACTGCTGAATTACTGAAGCTGTTGTGGTCCTGGAAATTTAATGTATGTCAATTTCCTCTGAAAAATATTATCTTTGGAGCTTAGAGTGTTTGTGTGGTGGTTGCCAATGAAGGTTGTGCTTATGGAGAGAGAAGCCTGGGGGGTGGGGGGCGGGGGAAGGGTTGTTTTGTGCTCAAGAACTGTCTGAATTGCACTGTGCCTACTTGGAGCAGCCTATCTCCAGATAAAAAAGACAGGGCAGATAGAAATTCTCCGGCTGGCTGATTCCCTGGGATTATTTGGGTAGGACAGGCAGAAGAGGCTGTGCTTGGTCACAGAGTTTGTACACCTCACAGATGGTGTTTTGAAACAGTATCTGCCAGTTTTCTGCCACCACAGTTGTGTGTAGGTATTGCCAGTTGTTTGAAGAATGTTTTTCCCTTTAGGATGTGTCTTGTAGTCTTCATCATTATTGATAGATGTGCAGAAAGGATGCATTTGTGGTAGAATATACTTTTTCATTCGTTCAGTAGACTGGCATATGTGTAGCTGAAATATGGGAGGAATCAATTTGCAAAAAGACAATGACTGGGGTCTTTAAAAGGTCATTTTAACTCTTTAAGCGCTCATCTTGTATGCGTCATGCAATTGGAAATGTTAACACATGCAACTAGGTACCTGATAGGGAATCTAGTGGGGAAAAGTGCTTGTTTTTATTTTGTCAGAATATCGTAGCACAGTTGCAGCTGATTTTTATGTCATAGCTGGAGTTTTCTGTTTTTAGGCTCTTGATAATTGTGGTCTGATTTGAGGAGTGTTTGTTTTGTTTTGCTAAAACAAAACCCCACAATAAAAAGAGCCCTGTGTGAAAGATCAGTTACTAGTGACTTAAAATGCACTGAACTATATTTAAGGTTTTAGAATCATTGAGAAGTTCTAGCGATAAGTCGTTAAAATCTGACTGGTTCTAGAGCAGTAGTCTGAAGTGTGGGCAGTGTTTCTCACTCTCTCTCATCAACTGTGTTAGAAAACCTTGTACTTGGATGCAGAGAATATATTAACAGCTGTGACTGAGCTTGTGCCAGAGTGGCGATACTTGAGCAGATCTGACACTTGGCTATTTTTGACACCCATCTGCACTTTTTATACCCTACTGTCAGAGAGACTACCTCTTAATATGTCTTTAGCATATTGTTGTCCATACATATGTATTTATTAATGGAGAATTTTAACCATCTGGGGCAGATTCTGTATTTTAAAATAAGATGTTATGTGTATACTTAAAAGGATGTGTTTTGGGTATTCTCATATTGTCACTTATTTTTGTTTGAATGCATTTTTTATATCAACATTTATTATTTTTTGATAGGTCAGGTGTCAGAACTGGTTCCTCGTTGTTTCAAACTTGATATAACAACTGTCAGTTATAGGACCTTTTCACAAAAGTGGGGGTCCCTGGAAACAGATGTGCACTAACTGAACTTAATTTAAAAACATACCAGTCAGATGGGTGGGTAGGTAAAAAGGTCCTAGTTGAAGGGTTTCTTGAACTATTTCAGTTTAAAAAAATAATGTGTTGATTGTTGATAGCAGATTGTTACAAAATGAACTATGAAAAGTCAAAGGAGGCCATGCAAGCTTTAAAGAAATAGGTTAAACTATTCAGATTCAGCTCAATCTAAGGAAATATCATTTCACTGCCTGTCACTTTATAACAAATGGGTCCTGTGCTTAAGAAAAGGAAAATTTTTTTTATGAGTGGGCTTGGGGATTGGGCACATTTATGTTGTTGTAGAAGGAGATGGCGCCAAACTTTCTGAGACATTTATATTTTTATCAATCTTCATATAATGTTATCAAAGAACATATGTTGACCTACAAAACGCTTTCAGGACTGTTTCCTTAAAAGGAGAGTAAGTGAGCACAGTCCGTGTAGCCCAGAAATAGTGCTGTTCTTTCAGAAGATGCCTAGTATTAGGTCAGACCACCCTTTCTCAATGGTCCTGCTCTCCAGATGTGCCTGCAACTTTTTTTTAAGTTCAAGTTTCCAAAAAAAAAAAAGGGTTTGTTTTCAAAATCTGGTTTTACTTAAGACATCTCCATCCTGGAGTGCATTTCATAAATTGCCCACATATTTTTCTTAG
>NW_004567110.1:32148689-32193689 GCF_000260355.1 Condylura cristata
CGGGGTGGGGGGATAAATAGTTATTGTGATAGAGATTGCAAAAGCCTGGAAGCTGGTAAGGGAACTCAGAGATGGGGTACTAGCTAACTGGATTAAGTGTTTAGGATTCAAGGAAGGGAAGGTGATGGGACCAGCTTATCTTAATAAATAGAAAAGCCTTGTGTGGATTTCTGTGCTTGTAATTTTGTTGTTTTGTTCTTACACTGAGGACAGACATTAATTTTTTTTATTAAAAGGTAATTTCTGTGTATCACGACAGTGGGTATATAGTGTTTCTTAAAAGCAATTTCTTTGTGTATAGTTGCAGCTCTTTGGTAGCTAACATATCTAGTGGAAGAAGTCATTAACTCAAATGACTCATAATTTGAGAACAATAGGATTTCACACCTGACCAAGGAGCAGGTTTATCTGGCTGGCTTTCTCAAACAGCTGTTTGCATTAATTAATATTAATGTAAATGTACTTTCTGAGAATGTCTAGCTTAATTATGTTTTTCAGCCCATAGAGTTCCAATCAAAGAAATCAGGAAATCCTCCTACTCGCAAGGGGAATATATTGCTGCCATCTCTGAGCAGAATAAATCTCTCATCCTATAGTACGAGCAGCCTTCTATTGAAAGCCTATACGTGCCAGGCCCCCGGGTAGGCACCTTATAAACTTGGTAATTCTCACTGTGGCTCTGCAAATGGTTTCAGTGACTGTTGTCTATTTGAAGTCGAAAGATCAGATAAACTAAGCACTTTGCCCAAGGACACAGAGTTAAGTGGCTGAGATGGGATTCCCTCGTCTTTGGCTGATTTTTGAATTCATCATTTAAGAAGGGGTATTTGTTGTGGCCCTTGAGAGGATATCTTGTAATGGACGCTAGATGGAAACATTTACAGGGTATTGTTTGAATTTGAAGTAGAGTGCCCTGGAAGGTAGAGTCCTCTTTGCTGGAAAAACAAAAGTGGACAAGCAGTCCATCAAGAATGAACGAGACAGTTTAGGGTGGCAATTATTTCTCTGTATTTCTTCTCTTGAAAGAGAGCAGTGGGAGTGGTCTGCATCAGGGAATTAATGCCATTTTTTTGGGTAAGGTCTAACAGAAATCATAAATTTACTCCCTGACAAAGTAATAGGTTAACTAGAACATCACCTTTCTAGAGTTTTTGGAAATGTGGCATTTGTGGTGGCTGTCTTTTGTTGTTCAGAATCTCAGATGGATAATTTTCTGTTTTAGACTAGTAGATAGCTGGAAAGCAAATAATATAAACCTATTGACAGGCAAAATTGTTAAACACTGTGGTTTTAAAAAAATCCAATCTCTTGGTAGTGAGACTGCTGGGTACCCATGATTTTCCCCCAGGAGGTCCCAGGGACTCAGGCAGCCCTCCAGCACATGAGTATACTGTAGGAAAGCAGATCTTTTTTTTTTTTCAACCAGCCCCCCCCCCCAAAAAAAAAACAAGTGAATTCTTTTTTTTTTTTTAACTGTGGGATATTTTCCTTAAAATATTTTTCTTCTGTTTTTCACATTTGCCTTTTAAAGGCTAAGTGATAAGTGTAAGCGATAAGTAAGCTCACTTTATTAGAGAGTCATTTAATTCTGTGGTTTATTAGTGTTACATAACGTGCTTGAGTCTCATGCAAGAAAATAATCTGAAGTATCGATGAGAGCATGATCCTGTAAAGAGTTTGGCCTTATAGTTAGATAGGCAGGGACTTTCTTTAGGAAGAAAGGATATGAGAGGGTGTTTTTAATGTGTTTATGGCTTTAACAAGAGTCTTAAAGAGTCTGACAAAATAAACAGACCATTCCTAATAACCTGGGATGATTTTGATGGGGTGCTAAGTTATTTGGAACTTTGAGAAAGATAATTGCTGTGCTTCTGAACATAACATTATCTTGCATTTGAACTTTGCGTGACTTCACTGCCTTTCTCAGGACTTTTTGCTTTAATGATTGTTGGTTATTGGGAGGAAAATGTATAATAAAATTTGAGGGTCTTGTAACAATTTGTACATTCTTAGATTTGAGGTGCTTAAAAGTGTGTCCTGCCAAGGATATGATTGGACAGTAGAAGACCTAGGGTCTTACCCATTTGTGTGAGACTGGTCTTGCTTCTCTATTTCACTGTCCTGAATGACCCTGCATATTCAGTACTTAGGGAACACTTCATGTGAAAGCCCTGTTAACATTTATTTTTCTCCTTTCCTGCTCCAGCTTTAGTAGTACTTGTATAGCCTAGTGATAGAAAAGTTTTGCAGGAATCAAACTGAAAATTTTTGTCCTTAGAGTAACACTTAATTTTCTTCTGGAATATCCCTAATCATTGGCTCAAAAAATAGAGTGATTGAGGGTCCTCCCTGGTGGCTCAGTGGGTTAGGATACAGCACTGCAGCGGCTGCAGTGCGAGTCTATCCCTACCCAGGAGGTGACCCTCGTGGGGCAGCAGACCTTTCCTGCCTCACCTGCTGCTCCCCTCAACGGTGTACTTCATTGATCTGCCTGTTCTGCTCCCCACTCTGTCTCTGGTGAATCCTCTCACTGTCCCTGTACCTCTCTGGCCTGTACCCCAGTTCTATATGCACAAATAAATAAATCTTTTAAAAAAAAGTGATTGAAATAAGTGGCAAAACCCAATTTCTTAATTACCTGGACATTCTTTATATACCAGCATTTGTCTGTTAAGCACAAAATAACCAAAATACTGGTTAATTGTAGACACATCAGAGTTTCAAAACTTAGTATTTTGAACAACACAAGAGTCTTTTTTAAAGAACTTTGTTGAAGAGTTACCTGTTTTTGATATTATTTAACTGACCAAAATTGCTACATAAAGGAATGATCTATTTGTTTTTTCCCTTTTTTGGGTACATTTTACTTACATGTTTTGGGAATAAAGCATTTGGTGCCATGTCAGTGTGAGGTTAATACATCTTTGACCAAAACTTCTGGGTGAATTAACCTTTTTGTAGTGTTTTCCAAAGTGGGTGGGGGTGGGGTGGGGCCAAGTATTTCAGTCAAAAAGTTACTTTTGATCATGTGTTTAATACAAGCTTTGTACTTCTTGATCAATTATTTTGTGTAGCCAATGTGTTCATGCTTAGCTATATTCTTGTGCTGAGCCTATCTCTCGCTTTATAAGTGGACTTCATGTTATGGACAGTTAATATATCGTGTTTTACATAAAGCTGTACATTGAAAAAGCAAAGGAAAATTGAGAATGTCCATTCACTCTCTTGAATCTGAAACACAGTTCTTGGGTTTGGGTGTGACCATGAACTTGTTATTTTACTATCGTAAGATAGAGAGTTATTCTGTCTTGCTTACTTTTACTTCTCAAGAAAGTATATGACTGTGAGTGTGCTTTGTCCTCTGAAAGGCAGAATACATGGGACAGGTAGAGATGCTCTCTGAACTTTAAAATAGGGGGTAGAATTTGACCTCCACAAAAGCACAAGTTTTCGACTTGTGCTTGGAGGTTTTGTCTGTGCTTGACATATTTGCTGTCTTGGAAACCAGATGACCAAATTTAGAATGACGAGGAAAAATAATAAAGAACATGTTCAAGTGAAAGCCTGAGAAACTCATCTTGTTTTTTTCAGATATTAGTTAAGTGGCATTTTTAAATTTGTGGCATTAACTAGGTTATTTGGAGACATTCCTCACCCCATCCTGATTTTCCTGTGTTTGGGTAAGGGTGCTGTTTGAGAGCTGAATTTGCATAACCTTTTGTGCATCCCAAGGTAGGGCTCTTTGTCTAAAATGAGACATTTTAAGCAGCATCAACTCTTCTAGATAAAACTGCCATTTACATTAAGATCTTGATTTCCTACTTCTAATAATGCTATTCCAGGCTACCTGTGAGCTCGGCATAGAGTAGGCAATCAGCAAATGTTTGCTTAATGAATAAGTGAGTGGGTGAGAGGAGGATTGGGATTCAGAGATTTCAGAGAAAAGAAATAACACGCAAAGCATGTTAATTATGAAGGAGAAATTAAGAAGTGAATCTTATAAGATTTCTGGTAAGTGTTATTTCAGAAGTAAGCATTTACTTTTAGAATTAAGGAAAGTACTTTTTATTTTGATTATAAAGCTTTATTGGTTATGAAGCTGCATATTATTTAAAATTGCCTGAAGTATAAGTCCAATCCTTTATCATGATAGTTATTAAATGTACAGTATAGCCTATAACACTGAAAACACCTTTCTGGCCTAATGACTGAAATCAGAAACAAAGTTTTTTTCTTTTATAGTTGTATGTGATGTTTTGGGAAACAACACTCCTCCTGAGTACCCGCAGCCGGTCCTGCTTTGGTGCTGGTCAGCCAGCAGAGACTGACTGGGTCTAAGGTTTCAGTCTTCCAGCATACATATTGAGCAAGAATCTAGCAAAAGACAAATATTAATGAAATATTTTCATCTTTTCAGTTACACAGTAAATCCAGCCAACATCTTCTACCAGTAATCTTAGCAAATGATAGGTTGATAAAATTTATCTTTAAGACTCTAGAGTGATTGCTAAGATAATTAATTCAAAGGCACGCGGTATGTTTTCTTGAAAAAAACATGTAACTTCTGATATATTCATTGAGCTTCCTTTAAATGTGCTTGCCCTCCCGCTTGTTTCAACATTTACACTGACTCCTTTGAGAGGGACAGGGCAGGACTTCGGGTTGCGGAGATTGTTACTGCATAGTAATACCTTAAAAGAATAATTGGCAGGTAGTTTGTAGGTGTTCCCCTTAGTTTGTGCTTTTTAAAAATTCAGAAGTCATTTTGATTTATCAACCAAATGGCTCTTTTTACAAGGATATTGCTGATAATTCTACACAGTTACAGCCTTTGCAAGGGTCAGTGGAGCACTTTGGAAACAGATGGTGCAGGATGAGAGACAAGTGGTTCTCTAAGTGGTGTCCGTGGACCACCAGCATCATCACCACCTGGGAATTTATTGGAAATGCAGATTCTTTGCCCCACTCCAAACCTTCTGAATGAAGCTTTGGGGGTTGGGGGAGTGGCCCAACTCAGCAGCCTGTATTTGAATGTGCTCTCAGGGGAATATAAAACACATTCAAGTTTGAGGATCACTTCTGTAAATGATGCCTTGTCTCCTTGTGTATTCTAGAGTAAATATCCCATTGGAGGGGGGGGGTGGGAACAGAAATAAACCGATGGAGGTCATAGATAAATATAAATTAAGGCGATATATTTATTTTAAGTGATGTACTTAAAAAATGGAGAAGACATCTTTATAGATAATGTGTCTGTTGGGAGCCTGGGTTTCTAACAGCAGTGAGACCGCCTTCACATCTAGTTAAGAGAGAGTGCTGTGCAGTCTGAATTCTGGGATGTTTGTTTATCTGAGAGTTACTTTTAATCACCTGAGTATTTCTGTTCACTCTGGTACCTTTTATTAGGTCCTTTGCCTTTTAACTTCCCACTTTTTATTAAACATGGTATCCTTGCATCTTTTCCGACACCACCTTCTGATTATGCGTAGTCTTGTGGGCTGTTAATCATTTTTAGAGGCTATTTAGGTCGACCTCGATTTCACAATAATATCAGGTGGCCCTGAAAGTTTAGACATGAAAGCATCCCTTTTGTTTTACTTTGTGTCGAACATAAAAAAGGGTTCAATATAATTAAAAAATGTCTCATCAGCAGTGCCTGGAGAAGATTTATTTCTTACATCTTCTGTATCTTCTGTTGTTCTCTTTTGTGTTTGGTAGGCCTTCAGTAAGCATAGTCTGACACGCTTTGTGGCCTTTGCCTCCTGTGATAAAATAGATTGAAATGATTCCTGGTACCATCTGGTGAAGAGGAGCAGCCCTGGAGGACTATGCTTGGAGAGAAAGTGACTGAATGCTAAGAAATGTGGAAGTCTAGGGATACAGGCAAAGGATTTTTTTTTTTTAAAGAGCATGAACATTAATACATCTTCTTGAGGTTTGATGGGACATGTACTGCCTACTGCCCCATCTGGTGCTTATGATAGCATGGCATATTAGCATGCTGCAAGTTCATAATGTATTCAGGGGGAGGAAGCATCCCTTGCATACCAATTGAGGCATCTTCTCTTTCAGAACCGCTTTTGAATTTCAATGATGTTTATATCTTCCAAGCCGTGACTGAACTGAGCATTTCCGCTCTGAAGAATAACATGAGTGAGTGAGTGAGTGAGAGAGAGAGAGAAAAAGAAAGAAAGAGAGGCAGAGAATGTTCTCTCCTATCCCCCCCCATTCATTTATCTCCTTCCACTTTTTGAAGATTTATTTCTTCACCACTTTTTTAAGTGGTGTTTAACACTATGTTTGCATATGATTTAAATATTTTTTTCTTTCCGGAAACCACTAATAATACTTTATTACTTCACGTTTGCCTTGTGGAGTTGTTTGTGTTGTTCCTTATAGATTGATCACTTTTTCAGACTTGTGATTATGTATGCGTGTATGTGTCTCCATAGCACCTAGAGTTCAGCCGTCCTTTTAACAAATATTTATTGATTGAGCTCACACTGGGTCCACCACTGTTACAGGTGGTTAATCAATGGCGAGCTGAACTGGGGAGTCCTCTCAGAGCATCTGTATTCTATTTGGGAGGAGACAAGCAAGGAACAAAGAAACAAACCTGCAAGATAATTTCAAATGAGGATATGTACAGAGGGAAAAGACTAGAGGGTGGGTGAAGGGGTGGATAGGGCATCCATCTAGAGTGGGTTGTCAAAAGGAGGCACCTTAAGGGAGGTGAGGTTTTTGACTGGACCGATGCGCTCTGAAGAAGTAGTGGCACAGAACTAGCAAGTGCAGAAATCCTGAGATGAGAAATTTTCATTTGCAAAGGCCAGGGGCCAAGGTCAGGGGCCTGACCATTCCTTGCTGGGTGCTGAGATTTTATTCTGAATGTGTCTAGCAGCCCTCATGGAGTTAAGCTAGGAAATGACTTTCCCTTTTTCAAGGATAATTTGAACTGTTATGTGTCTTGCACTTTGTAGGCACTAAATAACTACTGACCACTGAGATGAATCTTACTCCATTTGTTCTCTACTGAATTAGAATCACCATGGGTCTCAGAATTAGAAAAACAAAAATGTTTGTTGGATTCTGGCTTTGCTCATTGACTTGATGCTTGACTTTGAGCAAGTTATTAAATTTTTAAAGCTGTGTCATATCTGTTGAAAGGGAAAATTAATACCTAACACCATAGTGAGAGTTAAACAAGACAATACATCCGAAAGACTCAGCACAGTGTCCAGTTCCTAACAAGCGCCTGATCTTCTGCGGACATCATGATCACCATAAAATATCGGGGGTGGTTTCAAGGATTATTTAAACAGCAGTATCTTGATGAGAATGCTTTCCTGTTAATGTTTTTGTCTAAATAAAACACTTAAAATATTGCTGTGGTTGTAGCCCTCTGCCGCTGCATCTAGGGAGAATGTTGCTCTTGTTTAGAATTATGAAAGGAAGAAAATTCAAGGAAGAAAATTAAAGGAATTTATGGCTAAATTGATGTCTGGTGAAACAACAACTTGTGTTTTTTTTTTTTAAATTTCTCATCTAAATCTCTTACCTGAAATGTATCTCAGTGAATTTGAAGACCCTTTACAGGTAATTTCTGTCATGTATGTATGTATGTATGTATGTATGTATGTATGTATGTATGTATGTATGTATGTATGTACATACGTGCGTGCGTATGTATGTATGTATGTATACATACATACATGTATGCATATATAATATGAAGTTTTTAACCCAAAGGAGCCAAACTAGAGTTAAAAATTATGATTACATGAAGGTTATTATACAGACTTTAAATTTATAAAACTGTGACTTTATTTATTAGTTGCAGAGTTATCAGGTAGAAGCCATTCAAAAGCAATTTTTTAGTGCACTCATCTAGGGAAAATTAGAAGCGCCTTAGTTTTTGCATGAATTATGCACTTAATGGAAAGAACAATCCTTCAACTATTTTCATTTAGTCTGTGAGGCAATTTTAGCTTGTCAAACTTTCTATAGAAGAATTGTGGGATTGGGGGCGAGGACAGATGTTGCTGGGGGTTGAATATCTAGAGAGAGTTCTAAGTTACTGTTGTCTTAGACATAGCTTTATTGTATATATGCATCAGTTGAGCTGTTCTTTAAAACCACTCCCTACTTTTATAATTATGTGTTTGTTTTTGGCTGGAGGTTCTTTCTTCCTTAGTTGGTAGATTATTTTTTGTATTTTCCCCTTAAATTTTCAGGAAAACAAACTGCTTAAGGAATGTGGAGGAGGAGATCGTGTGGGTAATTCAGGCAAGTTTCATCAGCATTTAGAAGATTCTTGAAATTTTTCTTGATGTCCTACAGAACTGTTCAGAGCTGCTAACATCTGTACTGTGTTTGAGAGGAGTTATATGTAATGCTGCTATAGTCTGCTTGGCACAGAGGAAGAAGAGGAGGTAGACAAAGGCTATGGAAGGACGGTGGGAACCACAATTCAGAATAAGGCAGCTGGCTTTTGACATCAAAGATGGAGTATGTCTCTTGGAGACCGGTCGTATTCTCGATCTTTAGAAGTCATGTTTGCCAGGCTTCAGGGTAGGTTAGAGGGAATAGTGAGCTCACTGAGAAACAGCCCTGCTGCATCTTTGCAGGCTGCCCCAAATACTGACTTACGCACCTTGCATACAATCTCACCTTGCATACAATCTCACCTTTCCTGCAGGATACCGCAGGGTGGTTGGTTGTTTTCATCAGTTGTAGAAAGAGCTTGGAGAAGCCAGTCTGGTCAGGTGAAAGAGGAGCTTCCCTGCTCTGGGCTGGGTGTATTAGGGCTTGGCCTCACATGCAGAATCTGCCCCGTGTAGCACCGTGTCTTCTCATTTTAATTTGCTTGGTGTGGGATGATAAAATATTGTGAATTAAAATACTGGATAAGTTCTCTCATCCATTGAGGACAGTGACCAAGTCTTGGATAACAACCCAGTTTGTGATTTTCAATTACAATTACTTGGCATGTGTGGTTTTTATTTTGACTGATTTGTTTGTTTGTTTCTCATGGTGTTTTGGTTTCCAGTTGTGGCAACAGCTTTCTTTCCCATTCTTGAGTCTTGCTTTTTAAACCTGCTTAAAAGACATTATACACAGTCTACTTATGTGAAATAGATGTTTCACCTTCAAAAGACCAGACTTGGGTTTCAGACATGATTGATGATTGATTCTTTCTGTTTGTCTGTCTCTTGTTCTATCTCACTTTCTCGTTCTCATTCCTTTACAAAAAAAAGGGTTATAGTTTTGAAGGACTGCAATCTATATAACAAGAGTTAGTTATACCAAAATCAGTGTACACATCGGCTCTTAATAATGCTGTTATACTTTTCTCCCAACTTATAACTGGGGGACATCAGGAGAGCCAAGGTGTTAGGTCATAACAGCTCATGAATTTCGTTAGACAGAGTCCTTCATTTAAGCAATCAATATTAATTGTAACTATTAATATTTAAAGATCATTGTTATTGGAAATGTGTCCAGTGGATTAGTTTATTTAGTGAGCAAAAACATTTGGCCACCTTTTTGTAAGGAAGCACATATTGAAAGTTTACTGGTTATACTCTGTCTGATCCCTTCTTGAGAATTTTTTCTTTTAAAATTTTATGTATTCAGAACTGGGATACAGAGCAGAGGTACAGGGCCTGTGAAATGATTCACCAGAGACAGAGTGGGGAGCAGAACAGGGAGACTGATGGAAGTACACTGCTGAGGGGAGCAGTGGGCGAGACAGGAGAGGTTCATGTGGCACCATGTGGAACACCTCCAGGGCTAGGGATGCAACTGGCACTAAAGTGGCTGCGGCTAGCTTGCAGTGCTGTGCTTTAACCTGCTGCATCACAGGGAGGGCCCCTTGAGATTTTCTTAAGTAATCTTACCTAGAGATTTTGGTGGTAACTTTGCTTAAAGGACAACTCAACTGTTTGGAGTTCAGATCCTAGACATGCTTCCTTTCCATTGCATTTATGCAGATGTGTAACAGATGTTGGAGGAAGTGGTGAATATATTAAGTAGGTGTGGCATCCTTGCCCTAATATAACCTTTGAGGCAATTTGGAACAAATTGTTTGAGGTCAAAGGCTCACCACTGCTTCCTTTTTTACCCATAGTGCCCAGCACAATTTTGCATATAATATGGGCATTGAATGGCTCAGAAAAATATTCTGTAACTCAGTTATCACAACTCTGGAATTCATCCTTTCACTTAGTCCTTGCAGCAAGTATTGATGAGTTTTTAGTCTATACTCTGTCTTTTTCTGGCCACTGCCAACGTATAAAATAGGGATAATTCCTTACCTCTTAGAACTTCTGTTCCTTTGGAGAGACTGAAACACCACAGACAATGAGCAAATAAACACAAAATACAAGTTTATTTTGTGGTTTCCTGGAAGATAATTATTATAAAAAACAAAACAAAACACAGGATAAGGAGGGCCCACAGGCTATTGGGGTAGGGTTGTAGTTTTAATACAGGTAGTTGGAGTGATTTTTGAGAAGATATTTCAGGTTCATGAGAAGCTGAGCGATGTGGCTTTTGGGCGGAAAGAGCATAAAGGCTAGAGAGTGGCCCAGATTGCCTGAGGCCAAAAAGACCAGTGTGGCTGGGGTAGACTTGTGTGAGAATTGAACACAGGAGCTGACTGAGGTACAAGATGGTGGTAGGGAGATGAGAGGGAGACCATGGAGGACTTGTAGGGTCTTTCTGAGAACTCTATAGACTTAACACCCTTTCCAGATAGCAATAGTCACGCTAGCATAATAGAGAACGTCTTACAAAAGACTTGTGTTCATATACAAAGGGGTATTATGTGTAATTCTTACTATAAGGTACAATTTAGAATCAGCCTTAATAAGCAGTATACATGTGGGTCCTCCCTGGTGGCACAAGGGGTGAAGTCGCAGCACTATGGAGCTATCCCCCAGCTACTGCAGTCCACGCCAGGACGGCGCTACCCACGTGTTGCAGCAGACCGCCCCTTTCCCTCACAATGCTCTTCTCAGCAGTGTGTTTCACTGGATCTGCCTGTTTTTCTCCCCACTTTGTCTCTGGTGAATCTTCTCACCTCCGTGCACCTCTGATCTGTACCCTATTACAAATAAATAAATCCTTAAAAAAATAAACAATAAGCTACCCTAGTGGAATATAATGGGTTAAGTCCATTCAAGTCACTCTTAAATTCATTAGCATATTAGAAACAAGTTATTCAGCTGTTTTGAAACTTACCAGAAAGGAAGCAAGGTCCCCTTCAAGGCATCCACAAAAGGGGCATGTTGTCCTGGGTAACTGTTGCAATATCCTGGGAGATTCTTCCTGGGATTTCAGGGGCCTGCACTCATTCATCCCCATAGTGAACACTGCACACACCCACAGGTTCACTAATGTGCAAGGAAGGAGAGTTGCCATTCATATCAATGGCATTTGATGGAAGGAGATAAGCCCAACTCTGGAGTTAATCATTCTATATGTCAGAGGGTCTGGAGAACATTGATTAAGCAATTTACTGATTGATGAAAGTTGTATAGTATGTTATGTAGCAGTTTATTATGTAGTACTTAGTAGAAATTAAATGAAAGGGGTAAAAAAAAAAAGCCAGAGTCTGTGATGATCCATGAGTGAAAATATGGGGTAGGTATCAGTGCAATATCAGTGTCCCCTTAGGGGACACTGGCCATGGTGTGGGCTCCCCATGTAGCATAAGCATGCTCCCACTTAATTAATTATCTGAATACTTTCCTCAGACCCACTTAATTTCTTATCTCCTTGAGGTTGCTGCCCCATATCAAAATAACTGAGTTGTGATGGTCTCTTAGGTAGGGATCCTCTTAAAGCATAACTGCGTTTTAGTGGCTCTGGAGTGCAAAGGATTCATTTTTTTTTTTTTTTAAAGATTTATTTATTTGTGCATACAGAACTGGGGTACAGGTCAGAGGCTCAGGGGCGGTGAGAGGCCTCACCAGAGACAGCGGGGAACAGAACAGGCAGATCAACGAAGCACACCGCCGAGGGGAGCAGCGGGCGGGCCAGGAGAGGTCTGCCACACCATGTGGTCTCCTCCGGGGCAGGCGGGAATCGAACTCATGCGGAAGCGGCTTTAGATTCTCAGTGCTGTGCTCTAATCCGCCAGGCCACCAGGGAGGGCCCGCAAAGGATTCATTTTTAATATAAAAGTACTTGAATACTGATTCCAGAAAATTCTGCGCAGTATTAGGCATTTCAGAGGGACAGAAAGACAGTCCTGGCATTTAAGGAACTTGAAATCCAGCAAAGGGATATAAAGTTGAAATAATGATTGAGCAGCAGGAAAATGGAGATAAATTGAGAAGAAATTGGAGGAGACAATGTACCCAAGTCACAAGGGAGACTTTTTTTTATGATATAATAGTTTATCTTTACATCATTTTGTGCCTTTTTCCATCTCAGTTGTAATCCCTGTGGGCTTCCCATCACCAAATCACCTGTGTACCATCACCATACTCCAATGCACTCCCCCCACCCACCATTTTTGATCCCACTCCCCACTTCACCCTTGTAAAATTCTCTGGTATATAGTTGTACATTATTATTATTATTTTCTCCCCTGGTCCTTTATACTCCTGCTGTGAGTGAAACCATCCATTTTTTTTTCTTTTTCTTTCTGTCTTATTTCACTAAGCATGATCCTTTCCAGCCCCTTCCATGTTGCTGCAAAAGGCATGCGTTTATCTTTTTGACTGGTGAGTAATATTCCACTGTGTGTATGCACCACATCTTTTTAATCCAGTCATATGCTTTTGGATATTTGGGTTGATTCCATGTCTTTCCTATTGTAAATAAAGCAGCAATAAACAAGGGGGGGGTGCAGGTGTCTTTTTGAATCAGTGTTTTTGTGTCTTGGGTAGATAACCTAGGAGTCGGATTGCGGGTCATATGGAAGTTCCAGTTTTAACAGTTTTAGAAATCTCCAGTTTTCCATAGTGATTGTACTAGTTTGCATTCCCACCAGCAGTGCACGAGAGTTCCTTTTTCTCCACATCCTTGCCAGCATTTGTTGCTGGTTGTTTAAAGATGTGCCATTCTCCCTGGTGTGAGGTAGTATCTCATTGTGGTTTTAATTTGCATGTCCACAAGGGAAAAATTTAAGGCACATGGGATCTCATGTTACTGACTACATGCTATTATTTGGGGGAGAAGAAGGAAGGCAAATCAAAGTTGCTGCTGGCATTTTGAGCCTGGATAACTGGCAGGGTGTTTTGCCTAAGTGGAAATAAAGTCGGGGGGAGAAGTGGTTGTGCAGGAAGGAAAATTTCATTGAAATGTTGAGTTTGAGACTCTTGTTATAACAGGAACCTTTTTAGCAAACAGTTGGAAAATACTGGATTAATGTTTTAGCAAAGCTTTGAAATTTCATTGCAATTATATAATAGTTTGTTATGATCATGCATAAATCCCATTTGGAAGTGAACTTATATTCTTAACATTTGTATTGTATGCCTTTATTTTCCACATTTTTGAGATAGTATATATTTATTTTTTAGTTATCATTAGAGCTGAGCTTGCATTTATCATAATTATGGATACCTCTTACTTACCTTTCTGAATACCCAGCCGAGGATGAACATTTTATTTGAGTCTTGATTTAGTAACTACTCATTATGGAGTTACTAACTCTGAGTATTCTTGCTTGACCATATGGTTGCTGATGAAGAGCTTTGGATGACCCAAGCCTGAGCACTCTGCACAGTGTGGAATCAAGGCTCCAGGAGTGTCTGTCTGGCAGAACAGCTCATGCCAGACCAACACTGCCTTAGAGTAAACTCTAGTTCTGGCACCCCAGCAAGAGGCCCCAGTTTGTAGTGAGGAGAGAGCGTGGTCTTGGGGACTAGCCAGGAGGGTAAAGGGGTGCCAGTCCCTGTAAAGCCTGGGAGGTGGCCTTGACTCTGCAATGAGCTGGCTGGGACCAGTTCTGGAGACCTTTTCAAAGGGAAGCAGCAAGGACTACACCAGAGTCCTCAGGTACCAGCTGAGACCCTTAATCCTGGGCAAGGGCTCTGCTTTCTTGAGCTGCTGTCTGCCCATCATTGACTGCTGACTTGACTGCCTTTGCTTCTTCTGTGCACCAGGGTGATAGTGTGCATGAGAAGGGGAGCCTCTGAGCTCTTCTGAATGAGACTGCTGCTTGGCTTTGGGCCAGGGCCTTGGGGCTGTTGGGAGACTCTGTGGATACTTTTGTGCTTTCATCTGGTTTTTTGTGCTTTCATCTTGAAGACCTGTAGAATGGTGGCACTACCTTCTCTTTGTATTTTAATGTGTGTTGCAAATTAATGGAATGTCAAAAGGATAGGGGAAACATTCACCTAGCTCCCACAAACCTATTAAGAATGGATACAAATTATTTGGGACATAGGTCTTAGGCAAACTTTGAACTACTGGGAATACTAATCATTCAGGAGTATTCGATTAGCATTCATGTGCTTTATGAATGAGTAAAGAAGGCGGAGTAAGGAAGGAATCAAATGTTTAGACTCAAGATTCATTAAATGTGGACTTTGCAGCTATAAAATTGGGGAATTATCAAGAAAGAGGTAGCTGACACCACTGTAAAAAGATTTGTGCCCCATCTAGAAGATTGACCTGGCATCGTTTACATTTCAGGTGATTATGGACTAGCCAAGAGATTAAAATCAGAAGGTAGTCTGCCTTCTAAGTGAAGATAATGAAAATATTTTGATAACTGATTTTTTTTTTTTTTAAGAGCTTAGACTTTGCCACCAAGCAAAATGGTGTGGTCTCCTTACCCGCTGTCCTTTTACCTGCTCTTTGGGCCTCTGTGTGCTGGTGTGGTTCTTGGGTATTAAATAAAATCCTGGAAAGTGTTTCCCAGACTGTGGTCCTCCCTAAATGACTGTCACCATGGCAGAGTGATGGTGATGGGAGCAGTGAGGTTTCTTTTATCTAACCCTTGGTTTGTTGCCTGAAGCCTACTTCTGCTTATTGTAGGCTGAGGCTGTGAAGCACAGTGACGCCCTTCCTGGGGGCCTGGGCTCCAAATCCTCAGCCTCCCTCTTCGAGGAGCTTTTTTTCTTGTCTCTTGGAAATGGAGGATGATCACAACAGGCAGTGCCCTCCTGATCCTGATGAGCTGTTTTTCCCTTTGACTCTGTTCCTGGTCTGGCACTGACTCCTTCATGATGTGTCCTGTGAGGACCTGCAGAAGTCACATTGGGTTTTCCCATTCACAGAGTGTGAATACAGTGACAGCTTGTTTAGCGGAAATTGATTTTGACCTTTTCTCTCTTGTCTGTCTTTGTTCAAGTCACTAATCATTAATTTTTTGCACAAGGAAAGGAGCACTAGCAGTGATAAAATATAGCATTAAAATTAGGGGCCCTCCCTGGTGGCGCAGAGGGTTAAAGCACAGCACTAAGAAGCTAAAGCCACTTCAGCATGAGTTGGATCCCCAGGAGGTGACCACATGGCGCAGCAGACCTCTGCTGACCCACTTGTTGCTCCCCTCAGCAGTGTACTTAGTCAGTTGGCCTGTTCTGCTCCCTACTCTGTCTCTGGTGATCCTCTCTGGTGATCCTCTCACAGCCCCTGCACCCCAGTTCTGTAGGCATAAATAAATAAATCTTTTTTTTTAATAAATAAATCTTAAAAAGAAAGTTACTGTTGGTTCAAAAGGAATTTTGAGAGTAGGCTGAGAAAGTACATTATTTACTCTGAGATTTGTCTGAGTTGTATTTTTTTATGTCCCTCTTGACTCAAGTTCTCATGGATAGTAAGAATTGGCAGGTGTATAAAAACATGTTTTCTGATAAAGAATTTAGGGAGTTGGAGAGAAATTCAAGTGTGCTTTTAATTATACTCATACCCAAAATTCCAAGATAAATACAACAGAAAACTGTTTCACTACTATGAAATATAAAATTGCTACATTAAGCCTTTTTTGATAGTTACTGAAGTTTTTTGAGACAATAATGACTCATGGGGATAGTTTTTTATCTTCTTTTACTAGAGTTTTCTTGAGTGGTAATACTGGAACTCAGGAAAAGGAAGTAAGTTGTCTGTTTTAGGAAGAAATTTTGCAGACTTGGAGACACAAGAATAATTTACCTAATCTGGGACAATGGATGTGAATTTTCTTAAAATAATTTTTTTTTAATTATAAAAGATTAACGTGTAGGAGAAATTCCAGTTTGTGGAGAGCAGTGGGTGCTTGCTGGTTAGATAAGCTGGCAAAGAGGTCTGAGCAATTTGTGTGGCTTGAGAGTCCTTTGGAAGATTTCTACTCTCGCTACACTCAGCCATCACCTTTTTTTTTTTTTTTTAAAGATTTATTTATTTATTTGTTCATACAGAACTGGGGTACAGGCCAGAGGCTCAGGGGCGGCAAGAGGCTTTACCAGAGACAGAGTGGGGAGCAGAACAGGCAGAATCTACAAAGTACTGCTGAGGGGAGCAGCGGGCGGGTCAGGAGAGGTCTGCCACGCCATGTGGTCTCCTCCGGGGCAGGCGGGAATCGAACTCATGCGGAAGTGGCTTTAGCTTCTCAGTGCTGTGCTTTAACTCGTTGTGCCACCAGGGAGGGCCAGCCATCACCTTTAAAAGAAAAAAAATATATATATATATGTAAAATAGTTTATTTTTACATCATTTTGTGCTTCTTCCCATCACAGTTGTAATCCCCATGGGCTTCCCATCACCTAATCACCATGTGTTGCCACCATCGTCCAGTGCATTTCCCTCCTCCCACTGTTTTTGATCCCATTCCCCACTCCACCCCCTTAAAATGTCTCCGGTATATAGTTGTTCATCATCATCATCATCATTATTATTATTTTCTCCCCTGCTCCATTATCAACCATCACTTTTAAGCAAGAAATATATCTTGTGAGAGAAAGGACAAATGGCAGAGATGGAGCCTGGGTGAATTCTCTGGCATAAGGAGTAAGGACTAAGAAGACCCACAGATTTGAACGAAAGTATAGTTGTTTACTAAAACTTTCCTTTCTAACTCACATGCTGAACACAGACATAGTCCAGGGCAGTAAAACAATAAACAGGACACATTTTCCTATGAGATATCTGTTTATCTGTGCTGCTTACCTCTGCCTTTGTGTGTCAGTTCTGCTCTGATTGTGACAGTAGTAGAAATCACAGCCATGTAGTTGTGCTGGAGGATGTTCTAGGCATTGTGCAAGAGCTTCACATTCCTTCCTTTTTGCTTCTAAATCACCTACAAAGGCAGTTGCTAGGACCACTCATGTTAAGGTGAGGAAATGGGAGAGACCAGAGGTTAAGGAATTTGCTCAGGATTCTACTTAAGGCCTGCCGATCCCAGACCCATACTCTTAGTTACCTGTTTGTACTCTTCCAGACATGTCATCATAGCCTGGACTGCAGGCATTTCACATAGTAGGACTGCAGAAATTGGACAGGTGAGCAAAAATCTGAAAGAACCATTCTTTAAATTTATAGGAAAAGCAAATAGTAACCCCCAAGTTTAAAAAAAATGTTTGATTCAGCCAACTACTTGGTCGGCTCAGGCTCAGCAAATAGTTGCTGCGTATTATCTATGTGCCAAGCATAAAATAAGCCAGACTTGACCAATGTCTTTGTCGAGCCCTGGAGGCCTTTATTTATGTATTGGTGGACTGTAGGTGGGGTTCCTCATTCCATCTTCATTAAATCAGAAGCATGAGCTTTTTATCTCCGCTATCCTGTGGGACAATGGGCAGATGACTCAATCTTTTTAAGGTCCAGGTTTTCACCTTTGTAACTGTAATACTAAGTTAGCTTTGGTTTAGTGTAGAGATTAAATGAGTTTATAAATGTAAAGCACACATACCTGGCACTTGGTAAGTGCTCATTAAATATTAACTGCTTTGTAGAGAGTTAGACGGTGGAATAGTGGTATTAATGATATTTCACCTAGCAAGGAAGTACACACAGATCTTCACAATGACATGTGTACTCTTAGGAGCTGGGAGGAAGAGGCTTTGGAGGAAGAGCAGGGGAGAGCCAGACCTTTAGTTGCTGGTCGGTTCAGGGCAAGTCTGATGTAGAAATGCTCTTTTCTTTCTCATCTTGGGTTTTCTTTCTATCTTTTAAAATTGGTAACTCTTTTTTAAAAAGAGCTTATGCCTCTAAGAAATATGGTACAGGACAGAAGTGCAGCAGTTCAGAGATTCACCAGAGACTGAGTGGGGAATAGAACAGGCAGATCTACTGAAATGCACTCCTGAGGGGAAGCAGCAGATGAGTCAGGAGAGGTCTGCTATCCCGTGTGGGTTAGTTCCCTGGCCTGGAATGGAAGTTGTGCTGCAGTGGCTGCAGATAGCTTCTTAGTGCTGAGAGGTAACCCCTTGTGCCACCAGGGAGGCTCCTAAATTGTTAACTTTTTTCCTTTTAATTAGCACATTTTTTTTATTGATAACTTTCTTTACTTTGTTTTAAATTCTGTTTTTCTTTTTTAAAAAGACTTATTTATTTATGGATACAGAACTGGGGTACAGATCAGAGGTGCAGGGGGTGTAGGATTTACCAGAGGCAGAGCAGGGAGCAGCAGGCGAGACAGGAGAGGCCTACTGCACTATGTGGGTCACCTGTCTGGCTGGGGATTGAACTCTATGGCAGTGGCTGCAGTGACTTCATAGTGCTGTACTATAACTCCTTGCGCCAGCAGAGAGGGCTCTAAATTCTGATTTTCTTGACTGAAGAAAGTTTGTTAGCAAATATTTACTCAAAACCAGCTGTGCATTAAAGATCACATAGACTATAATATAAGTAGGATGTGGGTTTAGCCTTTTAAGGAAAGTATATGTCACTCTGAGTGAGTGCACTGTATACCCACATGGATATGCAACTACAGATACAGTAATTGTAGTCGACAGTGCTCAGCCCTATACTAAACCAATGCGAAGTAGAACTCAGAGAAGGGAGTATTCAACTCAACACAATTTGAATGTGGGGCAGAGGGAATTAAGGAAGGCTTCAGGGAAGAAGTGGTAGTTTACCTGTGCATGAGGGGATAACAGAGGACATTTCCAAGTGCAGGGAAGAATGCAACATGGGGCACTAAGGTATGAACCAGTGTGGCTGGAAGCCTCAGCCATGCTGTAAGGTAGCCAAAGCAGACCTCCCTTTTGTAGGCGAGATGGCAGCTAGGGAAGCCAGGGGTACACACATGGGCACACCTACAAATACAGCTGTGGTAGCAGTAAGTCCTGAAACAGATACATGCCAAGTAGAGCCCAAGAAGGAAGAGCCCAACTTGAATATGGGGTGGAGGTCTTTCGGGGAGGAGTTGGGTCATATTTTTAAGCAGATGAGTCATATTGTAGGGTTTAAATGTTAGCTTCACCATGGCTGTATGTGGAAACTACATTGGAGATGATGAAATTTGCAACGACTGGGCAAGATAGGATAATTGTCTCTGGGTAGGTGCAGGCTCTAGGGGTACCTAAGGTAAGAGAGCCAAAGGGCTCTTGTAACAAGTTGGATGTGGGGCCAGGGTGTAGAGAGCAATGATGCTTTGGATGGGAGTGAATTTGGATTTGGGCAGCTAGTTGTCACCAGCCAGAAGAGGGAAAAATAAATGAACAGAAGACTGAGTTCACTTGGAAGCATTACCTCTCATGTAATCACCAGCTGGACTATGGGCTTCTTGACTAGAGATTTGTATTCTGGAAGTTCTGGTTTGAGATCAATAGTGATAGTTAAAAACTATCAGAGTGATTCATTCAGGAGGAAATGCATGGTATAAAGAGAGGAAAACCTTGAAAAGAACGCTGGGGGGTACCAGAGCACCGGAGAGTCAGATGTCATTCAAAACAGATGGCTTTTCAGGGAGGTCTGTGGTGTGAAATGCTGCAGAGGGGTCAGTAATTGGGAGGCAGGATTGCCTTTTACAGGTGGCCATCTATAGAGAAGGGAGTGCCAGGAAACTGTCTTTTTGGAGCATGTTTGTGGTGAATTGCAAAGTGGTTTGGAGAGAGGACTAGTTAGAGTCAGTGAGGTTCATGCTCCAGAAGCCAGGCAACAGAAGAATGGAGGGAAAGATTTGTGGGTTCTTGGTTGGGATTGGGCAGGACAGGTAAAGGTTACTAGGAAGAAACTGGGAGAGCCAGATAAACCAAAGATAAGGAGAGGGTAGTATGCTGGTAGGCAGTGCCCTGAGGCAGGCTTCTTCTGAGACTCCCAGATGCAGATAAGCAAGAGACCTTGAGGGGACTTATGACCTCCTCAGTCAAGCTCTCTTAAGTACTAAGAGGTTATCTGTGAGAATATCAGAATTTGACTTCAGGATTGTGGGTGGGTCTAGCAAAGTCCTAGATTAAAGCTTTTCCTCTTTGTTTCATTCCACTGCCATCTAACCTTGACCTCAGCCCAAACTCAAGGTTATTAACGCTCCTTTGTGCTTCTGTCTCCTGCCACCCTCTTTGTTTCTTAACTGCATTTAAACATAGTTCACACTCCACCTTTGAAAGTCAGACTCCCTTTTTTGTTTCATCAGATCTTTTGGGGCACTTCTGGGCCAGTTGCTGGAGTTGGGTTACACTCTGAGGAGCAGGAAGTAAAAGGAGTTTGAATTTTCTAAGTGTTGTGAAAGAAACCTGCTTGAATAAGGATTGATGTGGCTCCCAGTGACACTGATGTGTAGGCACAGAAGGAAGGGGGAGCAAGCTGATCATTGTAGAGCAGAGAAGGAAAAAACATGATAAATTTCGAGGAGTAACTGGTTTTATGAACTAGTCCAGGAGGTGGGTGGGATTCCTTCTAGCTCTAGTGGAAAGAGGCTTTGCAGGGTCGCACAAAATGGGGGCTGAGGGGTTGTTTACAATCTGGAAGAGGGTGGGGTGAGTCTATTAGCAAAAGAAAGATTATTTCAGGTAAAGGCACCTTCCCACTGGGGAGTGTGGTTAAGGTAATCTTATTCAGATTACCTCTCTAGAGTTCTTTTGGAAACTCCATATTGTTCTGTTTAAGGTTATACTTTTGGGAGTGGTTGAAATAGCAGTTTAGGTTAGCTCACATCCCCCATTTCTCCCTTTCCTTTGGGGCTTTTTTTCTATTTTCAGCACTATAAGATTCATAGAAAGACATTCCCGAGCCTTTGAGTCTGTGAGTAACTGCTTAGAACCTTTGTGATGTGGTGATGTCTTTCCCACTGCCACTTCTTATGTAAGATCCTTAAACAGTGTTCTGTATAGGATGATCCTATAACAGATCATCCTTGAAGTTAAGGCAGAGAAGAAACCTGTTAGTAGTTTATTAAAGGGTATTATCTGGAAATGCTGCTGATACTCAGCCTCTGGTAGTATGTTCACCGTGGGGCCAAGGGAGGAACAATACAAAACATCACTATATTTCCTCTGCTCACAATTGTGTCCTGGTAAGAATGGGGTGTAGGCCTGGGGATAAAAGAATTCACCAGAGACAGAGTGGAGAACAGGAAAGATGGGTTTATTGAAATATATTGCTAAGGCCCTCCCTGGTGGCGAAGCGGGTTAAAGCACAGCACTGAGAATCTAAAGCTTCGGCATGAGTTCGATTCCCGCCTGCCCCGGAGGCGACCACATGGTGTGGCAGACCTCTCCGGACCCGCCCGCTGCTCCCTCAGCAGTGTACTTTGTTGTGTACTTTGTTGACCTGCCTGTTCTGTTCCCCACTCTGTCTTTGGTGAAGCCTCTCACCACCCCTGAGCCTCTGGCCTGTACCCCAGTTCTGTATGCAGTCTTTAAAAAAAAAAAAAGAAATATAGTGCTAAGAGGAACAGCAGGCGAGAAAGGAGAAGTCTGGGCCTGAAGAAGTATGGTCCTCTTTGAGGAACTGCTTTTTCTCTTTTCATCATTGAGGAGTCAGTTTTGGGCTGGTTATTGCTTATAGTTCTGGCCTTGGGCATTGATCTTTTGATACAGAATGTGTCCTGGCCATGTCTACTATGTGGTCAAAGTAATCAGCCTTATTGCCTGGTTTCCTTACCACCTTTATCAGTAACCTTTATCTGTTCAAGCTTCCTGAGCCTTCCTGCTGGCCAAGAGATAGGGGGTCACAAAATGATATCCCCACTAATTGCACCACCCATCCTTCTCCATTCTTCTGTCACTCCCCTGGTGCTTTTGATTGACCACTCCATTCTCCCAACCCTGTTGAAATCAATTTTTTATTTCTTGAGAAAAAGAGGGTGTGAGTGCCTCAACTTAATGTCATTAGCTAGAGGAAAGAGGAATTCCAGATTTCTTGGAGGTTGTAAGACTATAAATGGCAGTGGTGAAAGGAAGATGCATGAGGGAGAACTGGGAGACAAGACTTCCTAATTTGAACGGGCAAGGCAAAGTCTATGTTTCCTTGCAAGTAAAAAGCTTTCATAAGGAAGTTAGTGTTTCACACAAAGAAATGAAGACAGAAGCCTATGTAGCATAGTTTATTAGTCTTCTGTAACTTTCTGGAGGAATCCTGGCAAGTACTTTGAGAAAGGGATGACATTTAATAAGCCCTGCTATGACCTCTTAAAGAAGGGAGTCCCAATATTTTTTCTTACTACCACTTACAGAATATTAACCTTGATAATTATAGTAGATTGTGGTAGTGGTTACTAGGCTCCCAAGATCCTACACCTTTGCCTTTTAAGGAAATAGTAGTAGTGCTGTTTTCATAAGGGTGATTTGGGATAGATAGACCCTGACCGAAGGGATTGTTAGTAGCAAGTTAATAGTAATGTGGGTAAAACTGGATCGAGAACACCTTTCTCCACATTTAAACATTTTTAACTTTCATGATTAATTTATCTAATAAATAGTGTCAAGATATGTTGTATTTTTGAAAGTCACCTTAGAGAACTCTAGCAGGCAGTGTTTCTTAGTACATGGAATGCTCTCTGCAGTTATCCATCAATGTTTGGTTTGATTTCCCCCCATTATAATTCTTCATCTGCACAAGAAGACATCTCTAGTGCTGTATGAAATATAAATGATTCCTAGTAAATGGATGGGAATTTAGACTGTCGTCTTAATAACATTTACCCACATTTAATGTATATATATATAGAGAGAGAGAGAGAGAGAGAGAGATATGAGACAACACTAAGGACTTATTAACTTGAAATTTATTTATGTGTTCACTTGAGACACTTCCCTGGAACATAAGGTGGTATGTGAATTGTAAAAACGTGACATTCAAATCGAAGTTTTGTACTTTTAGGTTTCCCAGTGGTCTCGCTGTGATTGAAAGAAAGATCTGCTTGTTTTTAAGTGTCTTGCAATGGAGAGGTGAGCATAGATGTACATGCAATTGATGTATTTCCTTGGTAAACAGAACTAGAACTCTGTCCTTGTGATAGTAGGCAGGCTGAGGGGCACTTTACCAGTCTAAGTGGGTTCTGCCACCCTCCATCAGAGATAAAGCATATTCTTAGTGCTTAAGAGCTTCAGTAGGAAAGAACTGTAATTGACTAATATGCAATAGAGAGAAGTGAAGAAAAAGAATATACTTACTAGTGAAGCACTCAGTTACCTATCCCCAGCCAAAACAGAGTATGCCCCAAAGCATGCCACAAGTCTTATGGTGCGGGAACCATAAGGGCCAGGCAAGTCTGAAAGGAAAGAAGCAAAATCAAAGTGGAAATCAAGATAAGGGAAGGGCTGCCCTATTCAACCTCCGCAAGGATCTCACTCATGTTTCCTATCACATTCCCCATGTCTTAGTGCAAGTTTAAGGCCGAGAAGCAAGCATGGTTTCTTCACATGTCTCTGTTCCAAGTGCCTCCTCCCGGTCTTCTTTTCCATCCATCTCTCCCAAGACCTTCCTAATATCTACCCTTCCTTCAGTGGGGCAGGGAACTGGAATCTCTCCTTTCATTGGTGGGAATTATACTGTTAATATTAGGGAGTATTTATTAGTAATTAATTAGGGTACCTCCCTCTGAGTTACTTTTTTAATTAAAATAAATTCATGGGCCTCCATGAAAACTTACATTATGGAAACTATTTACTGAGGTAGAGTATTAAGAAGTGATGATTGTGCAACTCAGACAATTGTATAGGATATATAAGCCAAGGAGAAAGTCATTTAAATACAAACCTTTAGTTCTGAATTGGTGTTAAAAAATTAATTATATATGGGCCCTCCCTGGTGGCGCAGCGGGTTAAAGCACAGCACTGAGAATCTAAAGCCGCTTCCGCATGAGTTCGATTCCCACCTGCCCCGGAGGTGACCACATGGCGTGGCAGACCTCTCCTGACCTGCCCACTGCTCCCATCAGTAGTGTACTTTGTCGATCTGCCTGTTCTGCTCCCCACTGTCTCTGGTGAAGCCTCTCGCCGCTCTGAGCCTCTGGCCTGTACCCCAGTTCTGTATGCACAAATAAATCTTTAAAAAAAATTAATTATATGTAAGGAATTTGATATACACAGGCACTCAAACTTGTAGGGAATGCTTCTAGAAGAACACAACTTTTTCATGAAATTGCTTTAGTGGCATGTTAAGTTTTGTGATGCTTCTTAAATACCTAAAAAAAGTTGACCATTTATTTGGGGATTTTATTCTTACGGCACTCAAGTGTACTCTGATTCTTCACCATTCCCACCCCTGGTGGTTTCTAGGTCTTTTCATTTATTACGAAAATGGCATTCATTCCTTTATTTAGTGGACATCAGTGCCAGGCACTATTGGGAAACTGGGATCCTCAGGTAAGGCACCTTTCTGCTTTGCTAACTGATGCATTCAAGGTTTTCTAAGCCATAGTCTCTGCGGACAGCCCTCCTCCTTCCTCTTACCCTCTCATTTCTGGAATCTCAGTTCTTTTACTTCTTCAATCCTTAGCTAAACAGCCTTAGCAGGATTCCAAATAAAACAATGTATATTCCCTTTATTCCTAGAAAAATCTAGGTGTGCTCTATCCTACCCAGGTTGATTATACAGAACTGGGGTACAAGCCAGAGGTGCAGGGGCGGTAAGAGGATTCACCAGAGACAGGGTGGGGAGCAGAACAGGCAGATGTACTTGAAATACTGAGGGGAGCAGCAGGTGAGACAGGAGAGGTCTGCTGTGCCATGTGGGTCACTTTTCTGGTCTGGGATTGAACTCTCCAGTGGTTGCGGAGAGCTTCATGGTGCTGTGCTTTAACCTGTTGTGCCACCAACAAGGGCCCTGAACAAAACATTTAAAAGAGAAGCTGTTTCACAGTATGATTGCTTGAGAGACAGCTCTGCCCCCATTGTGAATTTAAGAATTAGTTACTCTTAATTTTCTTAGAGGCTTTATTAGACATACTCTCCTGACTTTATACAAGCACATGTACACATACACACATCTTTAGCTTTCCTTTTTTTAGAGAATAGGATCTTGGGAAGTATGTAGGTTTGTAACCTTCCCCTCAATTACTGTGTTTTAGGATCTTTTCATGTAAACACACACTCTCATTACATCCTACTGAATTTGAATTGCCAAATGTTCAGTTAGGTAATTCCAATCTTCTTCATTATAAACTTCAGACATGTGTAATTTACAGTCAATTAATATATTGCCTAATTCTCCTACCAAAAAATTGCATTTTACAAATGTATGAATTAAAGTGCCATTTTGCACTGCAATTAATTCTGTATTATCAATTAAAAAACTGTCAGATGTATTTTCTTTCTATTAAAAAATTACTAGTTAAACTTACAGGATTATAGGTCGTTTATCTTTCTTTTATGTATTTTCTGTTTCTACTTTGACACTGTTTCTGGGGCTGTTCAACATTTAGTTATTGATTTGATGGAGCACTTTATATATCAAGGACATTGATTCACTGTTAAATAACAAATATTTTTTCCATGTGCTTTCCTTTCCTTTTGTTTAGTGTGTACTTATTTTACTCACAAGCACAATTATTCTTTCTTTTCAAGGTTAGAACTCCATGATTAAACAAGTATGTACTATATATATTTAGTGCTTTTCATTTATACATTAACATTCTTACTAACATTGAAGTGAGTTGAATATATGCCATGAGGTATAGTTTACTATATTTGTCCCAAATTGTTGTCTGATAATTCCTAAGAAAGTTTATTTAATTGCTTTATCATTTTTTCATTAATATTAAGTCATCTCATATACTAAATTCTTAGATAAACCTTTATCCATTTCTGAGCTTTATCTTTTGGTCTTTTTTATTCTGTTGAATTGGCTATTTCTACACTAATACATAATTTCCACAAATTACTAAAGTTTATGGTTCTTTTAAATAAATGTTAGGACTAATTTCCTGATTTTAAAAATTATTCTATTTTCATTTTTATTTCAGATTAACCTTTAAAACTTGTAAAATTCAGGTCAAAATTCTGTTTATGTATCAGTTGGTATTGTATTGAACACTAACAATTAAAGTATATATTAAATGGGGCCATGGAATGAACATCTTAATTTTTCTTTGAATGGTTCAGTACAACAAGCTAAATGGTTGCACTAAAATAGCTTAGTACAACAAATCATTTAAGGATCTATTGAACACGGGACATCTGAAAACATAGTTGAAAAGATAAGGATCCTCTTGCTTTAAGTAGAAGGATTATAAGAAGTTGTCAGACATTTTAGAAATTATGGTCTGGAAACAAAAAACAGGGGACTTGAGCAGTAGTAGAGAGAACCTTCATATAATTGTCCTATTCAGAACCCCTGAGGTGAAGTAAGGTGTGGTTCCCTAAGGTACAGAGAACTGATGTTGATAGGATGCTGGGGCCATGGGCCTGGATAGAAGTGGGTGGAGAGGGAGGAGTTTTAGGATGATGATAGTGTTTTGGGCGAGACCAGCTGGGTGGCGTAGAGATTGGGGTAGAGATTAGAATGCCGAGAAAGCCCAGATTTCCCAAGGAAGGTGGTAGATTGGAGTCTAAATACAAGGCTGTCATTGGTATGTCCTGGTAGAGATACTGAACAAGTAGTGACATAAATTGGTCTGAAGATTCCTTCTAGGAATATTGGCATTGGCAGAATTTATTGCACGGGACCAAGAAGACTGTCAGAAACTAGAGAGATGAAGCTAGTTTAGAAAAAAAAGGTGGAAGAGAAGAGGTGCAAGAGATTCATTAAGACTCCTAGCAGTAACTAGAAGAATTGTACTACAGGAGAAAAGGAGTAAGAAATGGCACAACAGGCCACTTTGTGCTGAAATCGCAAGTAAGATAAATCTCACAGAAGAGTTTGTGATTTTGTTGGGGTGGTGTAGGTGGAATAGTGTGGGTGGAAAACTTGTTGCAGCAGGAATGAAGTGTAAATATGAGTATTTCATTATTATTATTTCTATTACTAAAGAGACTTTGAAATATTTTAAGGAATAAAAAGGAATCCAATTGCTTTGCTCTGCTTATACCTTCAAATCTATTTTTAAATAGAATATTTCTTTATTTACTGTCTACCTGTGTATGAGGTTCTTAGCAACTGGCGCTGGGTTCATTTGATAAATTCTTGAGCTGAGTTCATGCAGTATTGATCATATGATCTGATTTTATTTGAAATGATTTGTTCCCTGCTACTAGGAGCATTTTATTGTCTGGTAGAGTGTGTTAGACAAATAAGTCATCATGTAATTGATTGCAAATAACCTTAAGACTATAAAGGATAACTTGAAGTTATCTAGCGCTTATAACAGAGAGGAAAATGGTAGGGATCAAATTCACTTGCTTAGTGAATTTGAACAGAGACGGGTTTTCCAGGCTGATTGAAAGGTGGAGGTGAAACAAATGGATCAGGCCACTGAGATTGAGATGAGACTGAAGAAAGAAGCAGAAACTAAATCTACGTCCTAGGTTATTTAAAAGGTTTTATTTTTCTCCGGAGAGTGAAGATAAACTATTGAAGTGCTTCATAAGGAGTAAGTAGATCAGATCATTGCAATGTAAAGTTCTTGAGGGCAATGATTTCCTTTCCATTTTGTTAACTGCTCTTTGTTCCTGATGTTCTCAAAAGAGAAGCTGGTACTTCCAACATGGCTCAGAAAGTTTGGGATGCTTGCTTTTACTAAGTGAGCAAATGCTTAGTGTTTGACAAGGCTCCTCCATCTGTTATGGTAAACAGGATTTTTTCCAAGAAGACTAGCTCCTGAAAAATTCCAGGTAAAAGGTGGTAGTGATAGAGGTGGAGAAGCACCTGTGACAGGTAGATAAGCTGGTGCCCCGTGAAGAGAGCTATTCAGGATGTTACAAATCTGAGCAGCAGTGCTGAAGGCCTATCTCCCAGTCACTACGACTAAACTGAAGTTATCATGTTTTTCCCAAATGATTATTTCCACTGTTTTGGTCTTGACCACCAAAAGCCTCTCACATACGCAAAGTATAACCATATTTCATTACCAAACTCTGACTCTCACATACACTTTAAAAAGTTTTCTTGCATTTCTCTATTCTTAGTCTCACTTCCACTCTGTGCAATGTCTTGTGTCATGTCTTGCCTACACCACTGTGTCCAGTATTCCCACCCACCGGTGCCTTTCTTATTGTTTCTCTGCTCCATATATTCCCATAATATATAAATGAACACTGTCAGTAACCTGGTTAAAATTTTTCAGTGCTTGTCCCTTACCTATAATGTGAAATTTATTTCACGTTTTTAAGAAAGTGTTTACTTATGCATGCAAGAACTGGGGTACACACCAGTGGTGCGGGGTGGGATTCATCAGAGTCGGGGAATAAACAGGCAGATCTACTGAAAGACACTGCTGAAGGGAGCAGCAGGTGAGATAGGAGAGGTCTGCTGCACCATGTGGGTCATCTTCCAGGCTGGGATTGAGCTCATGCCACAGTTACTGCAGATAGCTTCATAGTGCTGAGACAACTCCTTGTACCACCAGGGAGGCCCTATAATGTAAAGTTGGGGACATGCTGAAGGATTTTTGGAGTACTGATGGTAACAGGGTATGAAAACAGACATTTGTATAGGTTTAAGCCTGTAACCCTCAAAAAAGCAGATACGATGATATAAGCCAGCTTTACCTCAATAGTTTAAAATATAACTGATAGTGCTTAACAAGCTCTTGCTATTTACTTATCTATGATGTAGCCATTGATACAGAGTCCACTACCTTTGCTGACTTTCAGCTTCGATATATACTGACTTCTACCTGGATGATTGTGCCTAATTTGTATGCTACCGTTTGTCCATAACAATTCCATGTGCTTTTGCTATCACTTTTTTTTAAGATTTATTTATTTATGCATACAGAACTGGGGTACAGGCCAGGGGCTTAGGGGTAGTGAGAGGATTCACCAGAGACAGAGCAGGGAGCAGAACAGGCAGATCGACAAAGTACCCTGCTGAAGGGAGCAGTGGGTGTGTCAGGAGAGGTCTGCCGCGCCATGTGGTCTCCACCAGGGAGGGCCTGCTATCACTTTTTTAATGGTAGATTAAGACAGATATTACTGGAGTAAGAATTGTACTAAAAATTACGGAAGTTAGATCACTAAGATTAAATTTCTCTCACTTTCCATAATAATAGTCAATTTGCGGTGAGGATGTGTTACATAGATGCTTATGTTCAATTTATGGACCCCTGTGATGCTTGTGGCTTTATCTACTCATTGTACTAATAGGAGTTACTTTTCTGTGTACTCCAGTGATTTGGTTTTCATTTTGTGGGTATTTGTCAGTTGCCTATTTTTAGGGTTTCTTGGGGTTTCGAACTTTTTTTTTCTTAAACAGGAGACTTTTTTTCCTTCTTCCTCCAAAGGAAATCTTTACTCAATACCTGTGCATAAAACAGGAAACATGGAACTATGCAGATTACGATGGGTTGTAGGACCTCAGGCTGCCTAACACCCATTTAACAGCTTCCACCTCCAGGAAGCAATTATAAGGTTCTTTGGAAGTGGGAGTCACTGGAGAGGAGAATGGCTGTGGGGGTGGGGGTGACATTTCTAGGGACTTGAACATTCAAGAAATGTCCAGAGCCTGCCAGGCTTCATGTGACCAGCTGTTGTAACATACTAGGAAATCAGTAATTGATTTTGTAGTTAGAATCACCATTTGGGTGCTTGTTAATGTTTATGGTGTTTTTATTTTCTTGGTAGTCCGCAGGTAATCGATGTCTGAAAATGAGCAAATTCGTTTAGACTTTTCCCAGCAATTACATCTCAGCATTTGCACCTCCTTTGAAACATCCTTGCCTTGCTCAGCTTTTTTGCCCTACTCTTGATAACCATGGATTTACTAATATGCATAATGTTTTGTCACAAACTAGATCTCTTCCTTGTTCACTTACTTGGTTTATTCACTAAATGAATATTCAAATAGTACCTCCTGTCAGCCACTTAGGAATACAATGGAAGTTAACAGAACAGACTGTTCATGAAGCCAACACTGTGATTAAGGTAATAGTAAGAGGCAGGGGTAATATGTGCCAACTGGATCTATTCTATAGAAGGGAGGATGTCAAATTCCTATTTGTCCCACTGCAAAGCTGGTCCTAACCTGTTGAAGGTTTTTTTTTTTTTTTTTAAAGTAGTGATCACACTCTTTTGTCCAACTTCCTTCTTAACCTGGTTCCTTCCCTTAAAATCCATGGTCTTGTGCTCCAGTGACCACCTCTGATTCCAGACCAGTTGTTGGCTCTCCCACGACTGAGCCCCTCTCTGTTCCCATTAGAGCAGCTACCCCAAAGTTTACCAAGGACCTGGACTAAGCAGGTTTTATTCTCATGTTTCTCAGAGCTCACTTTATATTAGTCATTGGGCTGCAAACATATTTTTTTTACCTTCTTCTTAAACCATCATATAAAGTCTTAGGCAGAAGCCCAGAATATAAACCAGTGGTGGATCTGAGTGGAATGAAGGGTATTTAAGATGAGCCCTGCTTTGTCTCCATCCTTTTGGGTGACCCTGTTATCATCCCTGTAGACTCCTGTCACAGAACCAATCTTTCTAGTAGGCCCTGCAAAGCCAGTATCCCAGTATCGTGGCATCCTTTTGTAATGACAGACATGCCCATGACAGGGCTTTCTTAATGGCCGCCAGCAGCCACATGCAGTTCTGACTGCTGAGCACTTGAGTGTAGTCACTGTGACTGAGGAAACACATTTTAAATTTTATTAACTTTAATTAAAATTTAAATGGTCACATGTGGCTAGTACAGTAGTCTTGAAAGGTGCAGTAATAATATAATGCTAACCCTAGCTTTAACATTACTGAATTGCAGCTTTCCAGATGATGGATAAAATAACAGTTTTTAGATGATAATGAACTCTTAAGAGGCTGATAGGAGCTCCGACTTATCACCTGGATGGATACTTTTTATAAAACGGGTGAATGCATAGTACTTTGCATAGTGAGGTTTATTTATTTTTTTAAAAAGAATTTATTTATGCATACAGAACTGGGGTACAGGCCAGAGGTGCAGGGGTGGTGAGAGGCTTCACCAGAGACAGAGTGGGGAGCAGAACAGGCAGATTGACAGGGTACACTGCTGAGCTCAAGAGAGTAGTGGGTGGGACAAGAGAGGTCTGCTGCTCCATGTGGGTCACCTCTGGAGCGGGGATCGAACTCACCCTGAAGTGGCCACATCTTGGCTTGGCTTGGCTTGGCTTCGCAGTACAGTGCTCCAACCTGCTACGCCACCAGGGAGGAGGGCCACAGCCATAGTGAGCTTTAAAAGGAGATAAAGCTCTCGGAGCATTGGGTACAGGGCCTAATGCTCGACCTTAGGTGACATCCTTAGTTGTTATTATTGGTTTTTTTTCCTGTATATTTTATACTTGTAAAAATAAAATATGCTCATTGTAAAACATTACCAAAACAAAAATAACAAACACATCATCAGATATGCAGCAGAAAAACTTACGAGATGTAGGGAAAATTATGTTTCTGGTTCATACTATGCTTTCCTCTTGGTGTTGAATGCATTTGCATGGCTACATTCACACTTTAAAAAGGAGCTTTTAGAGACTTGGGAGTATGTGCATACTTTGCCTTGACAATCTTTGTAGTATATAAAAATTCTTATGCAATATGTTGAAAGATGTTTTATAACTGGTGCATTAAATCTAACATACCAGTGTTTTTGTAGCTTTATTTTTTTATTTAATATTTCAAGTATGTGGAAATTACTGTAGGGCGATGGAAGAAAAGATGAGTAGATAATTTTATAAGTTAAATAGCTGTCATGTCTCTTGAAAGTTCTAAAATTTCAAAGTTAAGCCTCTTGGCATGCTTTATGGAATTGTTGCAATCTGTATTCACTTAATACACTGAATGTCTTTTGTACCTTCTGTGTTTAAGACTGTGAAAAGTGTTGGGGAGATAAATAGGAAGAAGATGTCACCATTTCCCTAACGTCTTTTACAGTCTAGTGAGAGAAACTGACACTAGACTGTGTTCTAAAGAGAGTGTGATCAGTGTTGTCATAGGGATCTGGATAGTTTAACATGGATTTGTGGGAGAGTCTGGGCCAGTTGGGGGTGGAAGGGCTGTCAGCCAGGTTTGTGGCTGAAGTGAAGCCTGATGGAGTTTTAAAGGAAAGATAGACATAAAACGAAGAGACTAGAATTCTAAGAAAAGTTGCTATGATGGAAATCTGACTATCCAGGGGAAGGAAGGAGAGAGGTGAGAGGAACAGGCATTTGGAGAACTGCAAAAGTTCATTATGGAGTTCAGAAGTGGGAATGAGGGTGGATGGGAGACCTGTGAAAATAGGTCTGGAGTGATTGCTGGAGCCAGGTGAGTCAAAGTTCTCCCTGTACCCTGTTAGGAACATAGGCTTTATGATTAAAGTTATAAAAGGGTTTTGAAGATGACTAAGAGGAGTGGGGCAAGCTTGTGATCCCATCTTTGGAATATGTGGTAAATGCCTGGTTGTGACTTGAATGCATAGTCTAATGCAGGACACCCTTTTAGTGTGTTGTTGAATAGACCAACTGACAGAAGATATGTGAAAAGGGGTTGAAATAACTTATCTCTCTGAATGTTAGTTGTGAGCCTTTTGCTTTCCAGGGACAGGATTCACCAGAGAGTGCTAGGTGCCATCGAACCAAGCCAGGCTTTATTAGAGACTTATGCATGAAAGCCAGCACAGGAAAGGAAGGTTTAGCCTGACAGCTGGAAGGCAGGTAGGAGATAGTTCAAGGGTAATTCCATAAGTTGGGGAGGAGAGCACCAGCATAGCACTCACTTGCATAGAGAGAAGAAAGGATTTTCCTAATAAAAATCCCCAAATTACCCTCTCTTCACCTGGAACAGGTTAATGAGACCCCAAAACTTGTTACAAGTTGAGGGTACCTTCTGATGGGGCACAGCAAGAACAGGGTAAGGATGTTTAGGACAAAAGCAAAATCAAAGTACAAATCAAGATTACACTCCTTATCTACGCCAAGGTCAGCATTCTCATGTGTCTCAATTCTGTGTCTCTTCCAGATATCTACCTGACTTTCTTCCACGCATCTCCTCCCAAATTCCCCCAAGTTCCTGGGTGCAAGTCAAAGCTGGAGAGTTGGGAACCCACCTGCCTTCCATGAGTATAGTTTCATCTGGCTGCTCAGCTCCACCCTAGTTTGCATTAGCTCCTACAGTTCATTCAAGTTCAGGGTATGCACAGTGGGACCTGTAGTCCAAAGGGGGTCGGGAGTAGGGGGAATGTGGGGGACCGACATGGAGGATCCTCCTCTCATGGAGGATCTGCAACAGGAGCCAGTGCTGTGTCTAGCACAGCACTTCATGGGCACTGTGGTGGACAGTGTTGTTTGCATAGTATTTCATGATTTAGTTCAACCTTTTCAAAAAGGATTTGGGGCAACTCCTCTTACTTGCTGGCAATTTCTTTGACCTAGGCTGTCTCACTGGGATTCCAGTTAGTATGTCTTTACCATAATGGTGTGACAAGAGCCACTCTTTTGGAGTGATTTCTGTGTGTCAGGTATTTGGCCATTCATATTATATACAGTAGGTGTTTTCATTCCCACAATTCAGTGGTTGAAAAATGTGGCTAATTTTATGTAGGTAGTGGCAGAACTGGCGTTCTGCCCAAACCCTTTATGATTATATTAGAATACATGAAGTCATTAAGGAAAAGGGGTGGGTGAAAATTTGAAGAGAAATTATAAAACAACATTGAGGAAAAATCACAGCAGTTATCCCAGGTAGCAAAAGACGGGGGGTGAGGGTCCTAAAAAAAGACTAAAAAAAGGCAGCCAAAAGACCTGAGGAAAATGAGAAGAGCATCACACCTTGCAGACCCAGGGACAGTGATGTCTCAAGAAGGAAGCAAACAATGCCAGAGGCTTCAGTGTCCAATAAAGCACACAAAATTTTCTCAGGTTCATAGTGAAGAGACACTTGAAGAAATCTCAGTGGCAATTCAGAGGACACCTTGATGCTATAGTCCAGGGTTACTTTAGTCAGAAATCTTTGGTTTCAAGTGATTAAGAGGAAGCTTTTGTCATTTCTCTTTTTTGCTTCTTTCTGCCTGTTTTATTCCTTTTGTAACTGCGGACCTGATTTTGAGCTATGAGGGGGGAGAGACCATATGGTTTCCTGCCTCTGGGGTGGAGTCATTTTTCTTCTATTCTGAAGCTAGTAATCCTGGGGAACACTGAGATAAGGCACCTCTTGGCATAGGTGGTGTACCTGGGTCAGTCACTGGTGTTGCTGTACCAGGTCAGGAAGAATATGCGGTGGTGAGGATAAGACAGTGGTTGGTCAAGGTCACTGCAAGTTAGGTGTTCACTGCAAGTGTGTGTAAGATGGGGGTGGGCACGATGAGGAAGCGGAGAAAGACATTAGAGTCCACTTTAAGGAACCAGGACCATGAAAGAAAACCTTACTGAATGTTTTGGTGGTAACCAAACAGGGTTGCTGGACATTATTAATAGGGTATTTATAGCCAAGTCATTGATGGAGATTTAGTACTGAGTAGTGAAATGCATTTGTAGATGTTTATTTTAATATTTATGGAGAAAGTTGTCATGCAGAATACATTCCAGTCAGTAATTTAGTGAACAGAAGAAACTAGTTAAGATCACTAATTTCAAAATAATTAATTGTTGTCACTTTATTGTCAGATATGTGTTCTCTGGGTAGTCTTTGTGTTTGAGATGATCATAAGCCATAGCTATAGAAAGAAACCAGAGAATATTATTTTGCCAAAGATCCTTGTGGCCGTGTAATCTCCAATGCTTAACTTTATAGATTAAGAAAAGTAGCATCCATAGGAGGGAAGGGAATTAATCAGACACAGCAGTGCCTCCGAAGAGGGACTGTTTGCTTCTTGGATAGAGATCTAAGAGTTAAGAGTTAGGAAGTCTAGAACTTCCTTTATGGCCTTTTATGAAGAATTTGGGGCACAGCACTTCCTTGAAACCTGTTGCAGATAAGGGGAATGGAATAATCCAGTTAATAATAAAACATGGAAGATCTGCCCCTAAAAATGTACCTGAATAGTACTGGAATTCTCCAGCAGGGAAGGGGAGGGTTGTTAAACACTCAGTAGTGTCTGTGACATAAGCTAAGCCAAAGACCTTATATTTTATATTGTGGTCAGAGGTTTTAAATTGGGAAGAAATAAGATCAGATTTTTGTTTCAGAAATAACAATCTTTATGACATACCGATGATCAGAAAGGTTGATAACAGGCCATTCCTATATTCATGTAAAATCAGTTGGTCACAAAGTTGAAACAATTTTCATGTCTCTGATATCTCCCCCATTTCCTCCTTTCCATTCTCTTTATCTGTTTATGTGCTGTTGATGGTGTGTTTGAAATTAGGGTTGATACCTGAATTGGAGCACAGAGACTAGATATGCCAAAGTTAGGAATGTAACCATCCTTATGAGAAACATGTTTATGCTGATTTTTAAAATGCATTCCTGAGGAAGTTTTAGAAAATTGGCATCAAATTGCTTACATTTTCCATTGATTGGTGTGTCTGGGTGTGTAACACACACAGCCATCCTGCTGATAGGCTCTGCTACTGATAAAAGAAAGGCAAAGGTAGCTTGATGTGCCCGGTGCCTGCCTGCGGCACATGGAGGAAGCTGGAAGACAGTGCGGGAATAAGGGGCAGTGGGAAGTATGCAAGCCAGGACAGGTTCTTCTAGGTGAGGTCAATCATGGCATGCAAAAGCAGGCAGAAAAGCCTGGGAACACCAGAGTTTGTGTGTATATAGAGCACAGGCTTGGAGGAAGGACACAAGGTAAAACCACCAGTGGGTCACAAAGAGGAAGGCAGAGGAGACTTGGGGCGTTGGTGCCTAAAGTGAGCAGCACCTTACTAGCACCTCCTTTAACTCTTACCAGACCCCTTTGAGGCAGAGGGGAGAGCCCACCTTTGGAGGGACTGAAACTCAGGATAATTAACTTGCCCAAGGCATGCTGCTGATAATAGAGTCTACTTTTGAAACCAAGTCTGCTTAACTTGCTCTTCTCTCCTCTCCTCTCTTTTTACCATATCAGTCAATGGGCTTACAATTTTTATACTCAGGCATTGTCAAAGGGCTTTGAGCAGGAGTGGATGTTATCAGAAGTGCTCATCAGGGAAGTGAGACAACAGCCTTCTGAACTCTGGATGGAAAGCAGAAGCTTTCGTCATCACTGTTCTGGCCCACATGTCAGATCCAGACATCAGAGTCACTAAATAACTTTACTGTCAGAACTGATTTGCCATATTTCCAATCCTTCTCCACTCTCCTATTTTACATTGGTAGCATCCTGGTTCCATTTGGGCTTAATTGTCTTTCATTATTTATGCATACAAAAACTGGGGTAAAGGCCAGAGATGCAGGGGGTGAGAGAATTCACCAGAGACAGAGTGGGGAGTAGAACAGGCAGATTGACTGACATACACGGCTGCGAGGAGAAGTGGGTGGGTCAGGAGAGGTCTGCTATGCCATGTGGCTCAGCTCCCTGGCCAGGGATGGAACTCCTGCTGCAGTGGCTGTGATAGCTTCATAGAGCTGCTTTTCAACCCCTTGCCTCCATCAGGAGGCCCTTAATGCCTTTGAGTACAAACCTTGTAGGTTCAATGCCATACTACTTATTAATTGACTAAGAGGTTCTTCAGTCCTTCGCACCTCTGAAACAATATTTTCTCTATGGTAATCCACATGCTGAACTCTGATGGAAAAGATGGGCCATCTACCAGTTCTGAACTTTGTTTTTTTACACTGACTTCTCTAGAATGGCATGTAAACAAGGAAAACATAGCATGCTTATGCTTCATACTTTAAAAACACATCTGGAACTACTTGAACCAACTAAAAGTAACCTAAGTGCCATGGCAGATTATGCCATACCGTTTCTTTTCACTTAAAGAAAAAAAAAAAAGGAAATGGAAAACATACCACTTCTGGAAGGCCCTGACATTGAATTGGATATTGAAATGGTATTGGTAATGTATTTATATATGCCACATTTTCTTCCATGCATCAGCCATCTTTGTTACATATGTGTTGGCTATTTGCCATGTGAATTGAAATATTACCACATAAGGGAAGATCATCGTGTTTAGAATTGGTGTGAACCATTAAAGTAGAAGTACCTGGTTACGTATGGCTTCCTAGTCTGTTAGGGATTTTTTTTTCTCCTTTTACTTTTTTAAAAGTCATTTTGTGTCAGTCTTTCAATAAATATCAACATTCCTCTATGGCCACTAAAAATAAAAATTATGCATAAGAACAGTATGATTTTCATGAACTTAAAAAATTACATAAGAAATATCATAACTTAATATTGGTTTTACTGTATCCTCTCATTTGAAATAGAGTGAAATGCTTCTGTGGTTAAATCATAGCTTTTCGGCTGTTTGCTATAAAAGTTTCAAGAATATATATTTCAAAATGTTTTTTTTTTTTTTTAATAATCCAAAACAAATGCAACAGAACTCAGCATACTTGAAACACGTTTTCTGAATTTATCTTAAATCTCTCTACTCCAGAGGGTTTTTGTGTGTGTATGGCTTAGGCCTGGCTGGTTATTTCACCATCCATCCCCATCCTGGATTGATTGCTCTGAACAGCACACAATGAGTTACATATGGTCCCACTTTGTCTTAGTTTTTAAGGTCCTCTGGGCTGGAACTCTGTTTGATCAGAGGGAAGCTAACTGTTGCTGAGAGTTGGCTAATGTTAAAATCCTAAATATACACACAGTCTAGTGAGGATGTATATATTCCTGCTGGAGGTGTTTGGGGGTTTGCCACACATGGGCCCCGTGGCTATTGTTTCTAAAATAGTGCCCACTGCTATTACCACGTATATCTTTTTTTTTTTTTTTACATCATTACTACTATTCTTGATAGAAATCATTGCAAATGTAGACCAACACAGGCATGTACCAGCCTATCTTCAAATCAAATTTATAAAGCTAAAACCTTCATAAAGTCAGACAAGAAGAGCAGATGTGAAGATTGTCTTACAATTTGAAGAAGAAATTCATTGCCAACATTATAGTTTCTTTCCTTTTTTCTTGGCATGGGCTAATTTAAAAAGAAAAAAAATACATGGTTTTCTAAGACATGTTTTCCAGTTTAGGTATTGCTGCAGGACTGCAGGAGAGTAAGGCAGGCAGGGGCTCCTTCAGCTAAGGCTGTTCCTTCAGGGGTGAACAAAGCTGTGCAGGGTACGTCTCTCCCATTTTGGTCCCTCCTTTCTTTTCCTTCTATCGCTTTATTTATTTTTTCATTATTCCCACTCCTCCCCCCACCCTCCTGCTCTTCCTCTCTGTCTGTGCACCCACGTGCTTCAAATCTGTGTATCTGGACTGCCTTCTCCAACAGTTCAGCGTGAGTGTTAGCAGAATGAAAACCAGATGGACCAGCAGTTCCCACTGTTATCTCCCCGCCGACTCTGGCAAGCCTCCTCTCTTCCCTCCTTCCTTGGCATGGCAGAAATATTTGCCTTTATTTAGGGAGACTTGTATTCGCTGCTGTACCTCTTCCTCAGCTGCAATGTAAGCGGAAAGCTATTTATTTCCTTGTTGAGGTTGGTTGAGGTGAGTAGACTGTGTGGTAGATTTAACTATAGAAGTGGTTTTAAGCCTGCCTTGCTTATGTGTTTTTTCTAGAAAAGGTGACTTATTGATAACACTGGTTGTTAACTGTTTGGGAAAAGCAGATAGAAAGAGAAGTTTTTAACAGTAAATTAAAAGGTAGAAATGTTCTCTCTGAATCTGCCGTCAGCCCATCAATTCAATCCTTTCATTGGCTTGTAGGGATCGTCACTGGTCTTCAACCAGCAGCTGATCAAGAAAGAGACCCTGATACAGTTAGTCACTAGATTGTCCGTCAAAAACACTTCTAAAGTGATTTTTTTCATTCTTTTACCTATCTACCCTAATGTGTCATTATTTTACCTTTTGAATGTTGTGTTCAATCGCAACCTAAGTCTTATACATGCATAGAAAAAAAATCAAGTAGTTTTTGAATTGTTAATTTTGGCTTTCATTTTCTTTTTTTTTTTTTAAAGATTTATTTATGCATACAGAACTGGGGTACAGGCCAGAGGTGCAGGGGTGGTCACCAGAGACAGAGTGGGGAGCAGAACAGGCAGATTGAAGTACACTGCCTAGGGAGCAGTGGGTGGATCAGGAGGGATCTGCCGTGCCATGTGGGTCACCTCCGGGGTAAGGATGGAGCTCATGCTGAAATGGCTTTAGCTTCTTAGTGCTGTGATTTAACCCTCTGTGCTACTAGGGAGGGCCCTCATTTTCTTTTTTCTTTTTTTTTTTTTAAAGATTTATTTATTTATGCACACAGACTGTGGTATAGGCCAGAGGCTCAGGGGCGGTGAGAGGCTTCACCAGAGACAGAGTGGGGAGCAGAACAGGCAGATCGACGAAGTACACTGCTGAGGGGAGCAGCGGGTGGGTCAGGAGAGGTCTGCCACACCATGTGGTCACCTCCGGGGCAGGCGGGAATCGAACTCATGTAGAAGCGGCTTTAGATTCTCAGTGCAGTGATTTAACCCGCTGCGCCACCAGGAGGGTCCCCTCATTTTCTTTTAATAATTAACTCTTAACTAATTCTGAGAATTGCTCACTATAATTACCATCATGTTGACACATTCTTTCTCAAATAGCCTATGTTACTTTACTGTTCAAAAGTCCAAGTGGGAAATGCCATTGTCTAAGGTGGCAAGGGACACCTCAGACATGTTTGAGGTGTGTACATGTGCACACATGCATGTACACGTGTTAGCAGAAATTGGGAGCTAAAGAAATACTCATTTTTACTGAGAAGTGTTGCTTTGATAAGATTAGACTGAGAAAAAAAATCAGAATTTCAAAGGAAAAGTATACTTAGTAGAAGGCAGTCTGGAAGTGCAAATGTTCACTAGTGGGTCTTCAAGAACTTTCTCCATCTGTTACATACTCAAGACAATATACTAGGAGGTTCTTCAGTTCTTTTGAGTTCACCATTTGGCACTTTCTCATTAGTCTGCCTGGGATTCTTAATACTACTGGTCTTACCTTTTTAAAATGTTGGGTCATAACCTTGCAAAGTCTCAGTTAAAATAGCCCAACTTCCTTGTATGACATGCAGTATTTATATGGCAGTGCTATTTTTTTTTTAACAGAACAGAAAAAAAAAATCAAAGTGAAATATAATCTGGGAGAAATAACTTGCTTCATCGTATTAGCCAGAAAGCTAAGCACAGAAACCGAATGGCAGGTGTTAGAAAAACTCACAAAATACTGGCTCCTGCCAGTATCTCACCTGCATAACAGAGCTTCAGATTTGTGTTATTTCTGAGCTGTCTGAGAGGCTCATTACCATCCTACTTCCTCATCTATTTTTTGCTTCGTGCTAACGTTGGCTTCAGCTTCCAGTGAAGTTGCGCTGTTGCGTATAACACCACCAAGGTAGCATCTGCCCCAGACAGAAATAACAATAGGATGTAAAATAACCCAGTTACAAATGAGGTCCTGCCATCTGGCTACACCTTCTTAAGTGGGGTTTGGATGATAAAGTTCTGATTTAAACTTCAGTAGATAAGCCTATTTTATTGATGGATGGTGTTGCATTTCTCCTGTTCACTTGCTTGTAAAAAAGATGAACCCAATTTAGGAAACCGAGGTGTTTAAGGAGTAAAATAACATGTTCATGGTGGCGTCCCCCAGATCGGACTGAGAAGCACTCCACGATGCCTGACTCACCTGTGGATGTGAAGACCCCGTCTAGGCTGACGCCACCCACAATGCCACCTCCCCCTACAACTCAAGGCGCCCCAAGAACCAGTTCATTTACGCCGACCACACGTGAGTAGGAATTTCTCCATTTTCTGTTATTGTTTGGCAGTTTCATAGAGATGTCTTCGCAAATAAAAATGAAAGGAAACAAAGGTCCAGCATCAATGTATGATGTGAAAATGATGCCCATCCTGCTCTCACCTTCCCACGCCAATATATTTTGCCTGTGAGTAGGTTCCAGGCACAGAAGTCTGTCTTAGGTATAATTTGCATGACTGCCAGTACTTGCCAGCCTATTCATGATTGTAGTCGGCCATGATTTCAGCAAATGAAGGACACTGCGTTTGGTCTGTACCTTTTGTATGTCCCTCGTGTCCCTCCAGTTATTATTGCTATACCTTGTAGTTTGACTTATTGTGGTGTTCTTTATTTTTGTTTGTTGGGTTTGACTTGGAGCATGGAAATATGCATAATAATTTCTAGGTTATTGCTGATCTTCCGATACTATTTTGTTCTCTTTGAATGGTTAAAAAAATGTTAAATTCTAACATCCCTAGTTAAGAGCAGTATGACTGTGTGCAACTGTTTCATATTGAAAGCTTTCTGAAGTTAGAAGTCTCTTTTTTTGGCTTGCACTTATCAGACCTTTATTAAATCTTTTACTTGGTTCCAGCTTGGTTGGATCATAGTGTGTTCCAGACCAGTGGTGTGTATTACTTTCTGTGTTGACCAAGAACATTTTGACAGAGCAACAAATTCTCTTTCCTGTGTATTACAGTGGGGATAGCAGATAGGTTTGTTTTCATCAAGTCTGGTTAAAATTGTCTCCAAGGATTTCTGAAAGTAATAAATTTGCTTGTTGCTGAGACTACTATGTTTACAGGCCATGTGCCTTGAAATCTATATGAATGAAAAATAAAGCACAGAACTAGATCCCTGGATTGTAAGGAGTCAGGGAACTACGTGTACCTGCTGATGCAGTCTTGCACTGCCACGCACAAGATCTTTCAAGTGGGCAAGAGCAGGAGGCTTACGGCAGTGCCTACTTGTAACCCTGTCATCTTGTATTTGATTTGTTGTTCCCCAAAACTACAGCAATAGGCCTGTGTCTATCCTGGCGATACCCTAGTGAAGGTCCTGGTGAGCAATCATTTCTTGACAGGTTGCTCTGCTACTCATTTGAGCAAGAGACTCTGTTAGCATCATGAAAAATAGGGTACTTAACACATCTTCAAACTATTGTTGGAGATAGTTTATCAAAATTATATTTAAATGATGGGTCTGATAAAGATCACTTTGTCAAATTAATTGACGCTACATGATAAAAGCAACATGTTCTGTAGTGAGAAATGTGCAATATTTTCTAGCTTGATTCTTATGAATCGTTACCTTGATGTTCACATCAATTTTATCAAAAATGCTTATTGAGTTAGCATCCATTGATGTGGTTGGTTGGATTGAGATGTCCCCTTTCCATTTCTTGAAATAACTTCTTGATGATTGCCACATACATCTTGGCTTCCTACGTAAAATCTGCAATTCCCCCAGAGAAGTGGTTAAGAAATATGAGGGGGAAAATAGCCTTCTAATTGGGTGGTAGAAGGTTAAAACTTGAAAGTCCCATTTCTATAAACACAGCTGTCAGTTGTGTGTACAAAACATGATTAAAAATGTGCAGTGATAAATTTAGTCTCCACCAAATGTACACTTTCTCTAGGGGAGCAGTTTAGAAAGGAATAGTCCTGTTATACTGATGTAAGCCTGTGACAAAAGGCTGACATCCAAGCGCTGTTTGTTCTGTGTTTGCAGCATTTCAGGTGGCTGGCATATGTGCACATGGGAGGCAGGGCTGTCCCGGCCCTGCCGCCGACTCCCGTTTATTATTAGCTTCTGTGCTCAATACCATCTTGCAGTGTGAGGAGCAGCCCCTGTAGTTCGACACCGGAACCTGGGTGACCCTCAGAAGTCAAAGCATTTACCCAAAAGCCTCAGCAGTTTTTAAATTGTGAAATCTCTATATAAAGGGAAGGAAACTTGGTTATGTTTCCTTGTGCGTGTTCTCTCTTAAGTTTATTTTTTCTCTCTGATTTTCTGCCTTGACAGTAACTAACGGCACCAGCCATTCACCCACAGCCTTGAATGGCGCCCCATCACCGCCCAGCGGCTTCAGCAATGGGCCTTCCTCTTCTTCCTCCTCTTCTCTGGCTAATCAACAGCTGCCCCCAGCCTGTGGTGCCAGGCAGCTCAGTAAGCTGAAGCGGTTCCTTACCACCCTGCAGCAGTTTGGCAATGACATTTCACCAGAGATAGGAGAAAGAGTTCGCACCCTGGTTCTCGGACTGGTGGTAAGCAAATGGCAATCAGCCCGATTTTCTGGGGGTAAGGATAGTGTATGGGGGACAGTCAGAAGTAGAGAACCTGTTCTATTTGTCTGGGATAGTTCCAGTCTCAGAGATTGCATGCAGGCCTGATTAATCCCAAAGTAGCAAGTTTTTCAACTCTGCACAATGTGTTAACCCTTGTCACGGTTCCTCATCATGACTACTTAAGGTAGGGCTGTTCACAGTTATTGTTATCTTGATTGTAAGTGGTGTGTGTGTGTGTGTGTGTGTGTGTGTGTGTGTGTGTGTGTGTGTGTGTGAGAGAGAGAGAGAGAGAGAGAGAGAGAGAGAGAGAGAGAGAGATGTTGAGAGAGAGGGAGATTCAATAAGTACATCTTCCTGGCATAGCTAGTGGCTTTTAACAATGACAAGATGTTTTTGTTATGCTAATATTTCATTTAATTTAATTGGGTCCTCATTTTAACTTAGTTGCTTTGAGGGATTTTTATTATCACCCTAGATGAACAAGAATTTATAACAAGTAACACATTCTTTTTTTTTAAGACCTATAACTTTGTAACATTTATTTTATTGTGGTGAAATATACAAAATGTAAAATTTATGATTTTAACCATTTCTAAGTATTCAGTTCTGCATCAAGCATTCAGCATATTCACATTATTTTGTGACCACCTCCACTGTCCAGCTCCAGAACTTTTTCATTACTTCAAACTGAAACTCTATACCCATAAAACAGTAATACCCAAAACTCCTTGGTAATACCTAACTCTTGGTATCCACTAATTGGTTTAAAAAAAAAAAGTTATGGGTAGAATCTTTTAAACAATTATTTGAGAACAGAACTATTAATTTGTGCACCTTATATTCTGTACATTATCATACTGAGAACTAGAACCATAACACCTTCATATTCCTTTTTTTTTTCTTAAGATTTTTTATTTGTACATACAGAACTGGGGTACAGGCCAGAGATCAGGGGCGGTGAGAGGCTTCACCAGAGACAGAGTGGGGAGCAGAACAGGCAGATCGACGAAGTACACTGCTGAGGGGAGCAGCGGGCGGGTCAGGAGAGGTCTGCCGCGCCATGTGGTCACCTCCGGGGCAGGCGGGGATCGAACTCATGCGGAAGCGGCTTTTAGCTTCTCAGTGCAGTGCTTTAACCCGCTGCGCCATCAGGGAGGGCCCATATTCCTTTAAAAAAAAAAAAAAAAACAACTCACTTTACACATACTGTGATTTCCAACATGAGCAGAGATTTCTTTTAAGAAAGCTATTTTCCCATAGCAAACAGAGTCATGGAGAAGCTGTGATTCACATACTTTGTCCTTTCTGTCATCCAGGCTTATGGTGGAACTGAAATTCACATGATAGACAGCAGTTTCCTTTTTCTTGAATTAGAGCATTTATTTTTATTAGGCGGACTTATGGGCAAAACCATACAAGTTGTGTTTTGCAAAAGAATTCCCAGAATTAAAAGACTGGATGCGAGTCTAGTGCAGTAGACATGCTTCACATC
>NW_004567110.1:32198689-32236189 GCF_000260355.1 Condylura cristata
ATACCCTAGTCTTTTATATCTTGTGTGATAACATGATTTATTATTATTATGAGATGGTCCCACATTATCTCCAAATATTGATTTGAATTACAAGTAGCCCAGCTACTTGTAGCTACTTGTCTAGTCCCAATATGCTAAAGGGTTTATTATTTTTTAAAAAAGATTTATATTTGCATACAGAACTGGGGTACAGGCCAGAGGTGCAGGGGTGGTGAGAGGAGTCACCAGAGACAAGAGTAGGGAACAGAACAGGCTGACTGATGAAGTACACTGCTGAGCAGCTCCTGGGTCAGGGGAGGTCTGCCATGCCATGTGGGTCACCTCTGGGGCAGGAATTGAACTCATGCTGAAATGGCTTTTGCTTCTTAGTGCTGTGCTTTAACCCTCCGCACCACTAGGCAGGGCCCTAAAAGGTTTATTTTTGAGGCTATTGGCCCTAAGATTGAGGAATCCAGACCTCCTGTATTCAGAAACATTTTTCTACCTGCAGGGAGTTTGCCAGTTTACCTGGCTCCTAGCAATAAATTCCTTTTGTTGAAAAGAGATTTATGCCATTGAGCTTTTCCCAAATTTGGAGAGTTAAGTGTTATTGAGGATGAGTACTGTTCACCTCCTCTACCATCTGTTCTATTCCCATAGCCTCCAAAAAAATAAAGAGAAAGCAATAGCAACCTGGATTTATAATGTCAGAGTAAGTTTACAGAGTAAAATTCTATCCAAAGTTTTCATTGTACTGCCTTATGATGTGTGAAAATTTTTTATTGCTTTTGAGAATGTCAGAATTACCTATCACAAGCATGTTGTAAGTGTCTTTTCAAAGTGCTGGACTCTATGAGGAGAGTGATGGCTACAGAGAATTTCTCCTACATATACACACATATTTCTTACACAAGGCCAGCACAACGAAAACTGGTTACCTTTGTTGACTAGTGCAATATATTCTGTGCATGAATTCCAGCCATGATTTCTGACTACATTTAGGCCATTATTTAAACATTGTATAATGAGTATGCTGATTATGAAAAATCTTGCTTTGGTGGTGGGAGAGCTACAGTGACCCCTCTGTAGGGGAGAAAAAATATTTTAAATTCACTTAGTGAAAAGGCATTTCATAAATAAGCAAACAAGTAGTTGACCTAAATATATCTCATAGGATTTGTTTCTTTTATAAGGCCAGATTACTAAGTAGAAAACTGGGCTAGGAAGCCTTTTCTGAGATGAATCAAACCATATATACACTATCCTCCTTGGTGAAAGACAAAATTGCTCATAAATGGAAATGGAATTTCATATTCCACAAAGCTATAATCTCATATTCTGTAGAGTTTATGATCGTATCATGTTCAAATATGAGGAAACCTTAAAATTCAGTGTGTCACCCCAGTGTTTCCATTGGCTGTGAGCAGGAGGGGCGAGGTAACTAAGACAGAGCCAGCACCTCATGCTCAGGTCCCCTTGGGCCCAGGAGTGAGGGGTGGCTACTGCAGTACCCCAGACTATGGATCCTGCTGGGGAATCAAACCTATCGCATGCATTCAGTGACCTGTTAGGTAGCTCGTTGCATGTCCACTGGTGTGAAAAGCAGGGGAGGCCTGGGTGTCGGGAGCCTTTTGGTGCATCCTTTTCTCCCTGTCATGTCTCCCACAGGCCAACCTGCCCCTGCTGCAGCGTGAACTCCTCCATTGTGCAAGGCTGGCCAAACAGAACCCTGCCCAGTACCTCGCCCAGCATGAACAGCTGCTTCTGGATGCCAGCACCACCTCACCTGTTGACTCCTCAGAGCTGCTTCTCGATGTGAACGAAAACGGGAAGAGGCGAACTCCAGACAGGTGAGTAGGAGCAGGACTGTGGACTGAACATGGACTTACTCTTTTGCCAGTGCTGTGAAGGACATGCTTATGTCCAAACTGCTGACCTATACTTTTTTTTTTTTAAAGATTTATTTATTTGTTCATACAGAACTGGGGTACAGGCCAGAGGCTCAGGGGTGGTGAGAAGCTTCACCAGAGACAGAGCGGGGAACAGAACAAGCAGATCTAGAAGTACACTGCTGAGGGGAGCAGCGGGCGGGTCAGGAGAGGTCTGCCACGCCATGTGGTCACCTCCGGGGCAGGCGGGAATTGAACTCATGCGGGAGTGGCTTTAGCTTTTCAGTGCTGTGCTTTAACCCGCTGCGCCACCAGAGAGGGCCTGACCTACACTTTTTGTGAAGCAGCAGGAAGCTAGAGTGACCACCTTGGGAATATCGCCCTGGCCTGAGGTGCTTCTGAGTGAATATCTGCCCCTTGTCAGTCAGTCAGTAAGCTCTTGTGCACATTGATCTTTGTCACTTGCATCAAAGGGAAAGGTGAAGGTAAATGATGCTCAGATGTGCCAAGTGGAGTGTCCCTGAGGACCACACAGTCGAGATTAAAAGACCCATCACATAACCCAGACCTATCACAAATTTTAGCATTCAGTGTTAAGAAATTTGCTGTTCCACGTTTCCTCAACACATTATGATTTTAAAAGCTGGCCTTTATGTGTTTGTTACTCCATAAACAATGCGAATTCAGTAACTAATTTTGGCTTTCTGTGAACTGAAAGAAAGATTCTGGGATGTTAGATTAACTGAGTAAGGATAAGAGTTAAGTAATAGGCTAATAGAGGACATTTTTGCTGAACTGAAAAATGTTATTTATCAGCCAGTATTTATTCTGCTCTTATAAACGAAATTTTAAGAAATATAAACTCCTTTAAATCTTACAAAGTAGTTGTTGAATAGGGGATACTCGTGAAACTTCCCTTGTTAAAATTGTTTTGCCAGATACTTCATTTTTATATATAATTGTTTTCTAATGCAGGAATGTAAAGACTTACTTACATCTTGCAGAATATTTGTAAAATATGAGAATCTTAAAGTGAAATAGAATTTGAAAACTTGTCATATGCTTGGTTTCTTCCGACTTACCCATTTTCTCTTTCTACATTTGATCAGACATGAGTGTAACAGCCTCTGAGAAGTTAAGTGGCACAATTATGTTTCAGATTCCTGGGAACTTACAAATCTTGGAACTGCTTAGAGACATCTATCTGTGACTGACTTAGCTCCCTTAAATGTATTAGCTGCTTTGCAAATCAGAATGCTATTAAAAGCCAGTCAGTTTACATACAGCTATTACATAATCCTCTGTTAAGCAGTTTTTATGTTAAAATCTCTAGAATTATTCTCCTCAAATGGGAACTTGTGTTTAAAATTCCTAAGCAAAACATTAGTTTACTTGTGACCCATCTCCATAGATGACCCACCACCACTGCTACTTTTTGCAAATCATATTCCATTGGTCATATTTAAACATTTAGGTTTTATGGGAAACTGCTGAGTGGCATGTTTGCATGATGTGGAAAATGAAGTAGTACAAGGATAGATGTCTTACCTGTGTGCTTCTAAAGCTTAATTTACCTGCTCTGCAGGAAATCGTACTGTATGCAGGTGCTGAGATGGTTTAGCTTCATTTTTCTATGATAATGTGGTGGAAGCATTATCTTCTACCACAGTAGAGACTAGGTGGAAAATTGGAAATAAGATTTGTGTGGGTGGGGAAAGGGTAACAGCAGAAGGTCTAGATAGTTATACTAGATGTAAAGGTAATTCTCTAGGCAAAATTGAAATTGAACACAATCTATTCTAGAAACCCTAATGCTCAAAAACCATAACAGTGAGCATGAAAACTTTTTTCATTCACCTTTTGTATACTCCCGGTTGTTTCCCTACTCACTGGTTCTTTCCCAGTGTTTTCTTTGAAGGTACTATGGCTTTAAACTTGCCTTGGACTATGCTGAGGTAAGCCCCCTGAGCTATGTACTAATTGATAGAGGAATTTTTAAATTCCACAGATACTTTGCATTTTTGTTTTGATGCCCAGTAGCTGTGTGTACCTGCATGCTTGCATTAGCCTAATAAAACTCTCTTCAAAGAGACTTCAGTCTAACTCCTTGGGCTTCTTTACAGTCCATTGCTGGAGTCAGAATTTACACCATTGCTCTTTGGATAGAACATTCTTTTCCACGTGGAACCCTGAAGTGTGTGTTATAATGGAAAGATGGCAAATGGATTTCCTTAGAGTTAGGAGCAAGGGTAATGAGAATATGTTGTGTAAATACATTTGTATCTTGTGGGAATTTGATCAGAGCCAAGAAAATATGGGCCTCTGCAGTATTTTTTTTGCATACATTTTCTGCATCTTGTTTGCATATGCATTTTCCTCTTCTCTGATTATTTATCTGTATATCCAGATCTACTATATGAAATTTTATAGAGTATGGAGCTGTCTGACAGCAGAGCTTTTTTTGTTTTAGTGAATGTTTTGTTGGTGCATATGGTCTGATACGGATGAGCAGCCACGGTGAGATTTTGGAGTCTATTAAACTGGCTCATTAAAAAGATCAATCTGTTTCTGTAATAACACTGGGAACCATCAGTCACTAAAAGAGGGAAAAACTGACACCTGAGGAGAAAACACATTTTGGTAATTTGTTCATGACATGTCACGAACAAAAGAGCACTCTATATTTTGTTTACAACTTTGGGGGATTAAATTCTGTGACGATTGCTGATTTAATCTACTTAACAGTCGTCACAAATTTAACTTTGCTCTTATCCTTAACTATGATTGTCACTGGTTATATTTTTTCTTTTTAAAAAACATTATATTATCCACAGAGAAATGAACATTCTGGGGAAGCTGTGGAATCTCTTTTTTCCCCTTGTAGAAGAGTGATATTTATTCCCTTTTAAATTAGTTCTGAGGTGAGTCCCTGAATAACTCTACTGAATTTGAATACTGAATACTATTGCTTCTCCTAAAATATTAGAGGAAGGGAACAGAAAATTCTGATTTTACTCTTTGTTAATATGTAAGTTTGTTTTTTATAGTAGGCCTTTATTTTGCCATCCTGTGGTGAGGGGGGAAAAAAAAACTGAAGAAGGGGAAATGATCCTTTTTTTTTTTTAAAGCCAGTTAAGTGAAGGTAAATACTTAAAAAGAGTGAAACTTAATAGCTTTCTTTTAGATTGCTTACATTTAAACAATACTACATTTCTTTGAAACTGCAGAATGGATAAAAATTATTCAGGTTTAAAAAATTTGTGCTATGTTAATTGTTGTTGCTGGTTTCTTTTTCTTCACAGCTTAAGAATCACAGCCTTTTTGTTTCAATTTGTCTTTAATACTGTGTTCTCCCCTATTGCTCTAATTGTCTCACTCAGAATATTCCTTGCCTAAGAAGTCAAGTTAAATGATCCTTGTTTATGTATGGTTTACATTACATTTCTCTGCCCCATTTTTGCAAATGATTGGCGTTAAATATTATCCCCCTTTACTACATATGATCAGTCTGTTGCTAAGTGAACCTCTTATTGTAGGCTTTAGGGATCACATCTTGCTCATTTTTATATTCCCACTATACATAGGCTAGTGTGTTACACATTCCAACTATCTAAAACAAAGCATGGTATCCCCCTACCCTCCACCTCCCCAAGCACATGACAAAAGCATTGAGCAGGTGGCTGAGGTGATTCTGTGAAGCTCAAATTGTAGTCTTGGAGATCCAGGTATCTAACTGTATGTCTAGGGTGACAAGTGTCCACCTGCATCTTATTTACTCCTAATGGTAGCATGTTGCTAGGAGCTTACTCCTGGGTGCTTGTTTAGTGATGAAAAAAGATTGAAAGTGCTTCGTTCCATATGGCCCACCACAATTGTCCTACCCCTCGAGAGAGATCTCTGTTTTTACCCACCTAAAAACCCTATTTCCAGAGCGACTGTAAAACAAAAACTACCTTAGGTTGTTGTGAATAATTAGGTTTGCTTTCTCTTTAAGGCAGCCAGGGAATCTGTACTATATTTTGTTTCAAATACTTCATTCAACACTAATAGAAAGATGTAATGTTAAACTCTTCTAAATCCACATTGTCCCTAGTAGTTCCTGATGAGAACTTTTATTGTTTTTACTTTGAAAATATGACAAGAATGATTTCACTTGCCTTTGCTTCAATGTCTAGCCCTCCCATGGCACCTTAAGAAACATTGTGTGCTCGAAAAAGGAGATGTTTTCAAGTTATTCATGTCTTCAAGATTTTCTTTAATAGACCTGTTACCACCTGAGATTAGATGTAGATTTCCAAAAATACACAAGTAAAGACTATGGCATATCAACACCCACTCTGGCTAAGACACTGGCAGAGTGGACAGTGGTATACTCAGTGCAGTGATCCCAGGACAGGCACAGAACATGGCTTAGAGAATAAAGTTGTAACGTGACTTCCAGGTTTCTAGAAGGGTGACTGGATTGAAGGTTGCTGGCATAATTGATGTTATAGGAAGTTCCAGAGAAAGATGGAAAGATGAGGTCTGTTTGCAATACCTGTGGAAACTTGAAGAAGTGAGCAAGTAAGGTATGTAATTTATTTGTAGCCAGACAATGATTAGAATTTTTAAGAATTCTTGTGGCCTTTTAACATTTATTATGCTGTAAACAGTTTGTCTATTCCTAGAACAATCTTCCTAATGATGCCTCCTTCCCCACCTAAACATTTTAAGAAAAAAAGCTACTTATTTCTGTCATGTAGGAATCTATTCTGTTTGTCTTGATTTTGTATTGTTTTCATTCTTACCTATTTCATTGAATGTATTATAGTGTTGGGATTGTCATATGTACTAGCCGATCATGGCTTTTAAGGTGTTTTATAGAGAGGATGGTTTTTCTTTTTTAAGGCATTATCAAATAGTCAGTTTACAGTCTTCTGTTCTTGAGGAATTGGGAGGGAAAGTCCACCAAAAGTGAGGTAAAATAAAATAACTAGGTTACCTCATAATTTTTGAGGTTTAAAATTTTTGTTTAACATGTATTATTTCCTATTTTATGGGGCTGGAAAGTGAAGCCAGAATGTTGGTCTCAAGGTTGAGTCTTAAAAGGCCCTCTATTCTAAAAACTGTCAGAATCTAAGAGAAGCGATTAGGGTTTAAATAGCGAAGGAAAATTTGTCCGGGAAGGGAGATACAATGTTCTTTGGTTGACTTGAAAAACAAACCAGAAATATCTTACAGAGACCATTGGGATGTGATTGACTTTCCACTAGAATTTGAGTTATTTCAAGAGCATGCTGGTATGGGACAATGAAAAATATTTGTTAGTTTTGCCTCCTGAAAGGGCCACAGATAAACCTGCAGATTTGGAATTTGCCCAAACAAGTGAGGTGTAGATAGTTGTAGGTATTTCTAAGTTGGAAACAGACCAACAGCAATTAAGCTGTTTTTGTTACCTTTCTGGACATGCCTCCTTTGAATAGGGTTGGCCTTATAAATAGACATGAGTGACTCAAGGAAGCACCAGGGAGACCTTTCATAACTTTATTTCTGTGGGACGTGAATGTTTAAATGCTTTGCTGTTAAACTACAACCACCTCTGTGAAGTAATGAGCTTTATTGTTTCAGTAGTTATGAGACCCAGGATGGGACAGCAGGGTCCTGACAGAAATGTCAGAATGGACGCAGTACCTGGCCCTGTTTTAGGCTTTATTGCCCTTGTTTTGGGACAAAAGGGAAAAACAATCTGTATCCCCCCCCCCCCAATGAATCATATAAGTGTTAGCACTGATCAGAGTGCTAATATGAGGGTGATGATAAATCACATAGCCAACCCCTGCAAATTACTAGATCTTGCAGTGGTGTATATTATCCTTTTCATTAGCGGAGACAAAACCAGTAAGTTTGAGGTAGTTTGACCTAACTGAATCAAAGATGTTTTGATATTCAGAAATGCAACAGGGGGTGCTATCAGATACTTTATACACTCCTTTCTATTTTTATTTTTTAAAAAAGAGCTATAAATAATAAATTGTTCAAAGCAAGGGACAGAAATTCTCTTGGCTAAAGTGGTTGACTAAGACATACTTTGGCTAGAGGCCCATCAGCCTTGTGCGTTTTGATATGCGTTACCATGGTATTTAGCTGTAAATATAGAATAATTGAATTGCAGAGTTTTCAGACTAGAAGGGACCTCAGAAATCATCTAGTCCAGTGGTTTTCAAACTTGATTTTAGCAGCAGACTTCTTCCTTTGAAATGAACCCTATGTGGAACCCCAATTTATACAATAGATAATTTTGAGTGGGTTCCTCTGGCCCTTTGACTCTTGATCCTTTGGGGGAAAAGTTCTTCATTGCTTGCAAATTCCCTCAGGTGGCACAGTTTGAAAACCACTGATCTAGTCCAACCCTTTCGTTTTACAGATGAGCAAACTGAGGTCCAGAGAGGTTAAATGGCTTGCTCAAGGTCACACAGCTAGTCATGGAAGAGCCAGGACTATATCTCAGGTCTCTTGATTCCCAGTCCAGTGCTCTTTCCACTACACCACACTGCCAGTAAGGTAGGTGCTGTGTTAGCATTCTGTTCATAGCTACTAATAGTCTCGGTATTTTCCAATTGATTTATTCTGGTAATTTGCATTGAAGACTGAAGTGTATTTTTCAGGAATATATAGGTTCTGAAAATACAGGTAGAATTACATAGCTATACTCTTAGAAGATGAATCAATACCTAGAATGTTTCCTTTCACTTTAACAATTATTTTAAAGCAATGCATTTAGGTAATGTCTGAGCTATATTGAACATTTTAGTCTGATCCCAATGATCAATATGTATGGAGTCAGTATTTAGTGCAGGCCTACTTTGATGGGAGTATTGAGACTTCTGGTCACCACCCACACTGGGACCATACCCTGCTGTTATTACCATATTGGTCAGAAGTGTGTATGGCTTAGGCATTTAGGGAGAGTATTTATTTCACATTAAATTCTACAGAGTTCTCCCTGGACCTTTATGTGTCTTCTGTCTTCTGTCGCTATTATCCTTCTTAACGGTGTGTATACTTTGTCACTGGACTCCTCCCTTAAGGGAGGTTCCTGTTGTCCCGGATGATCTCTGTTGTCAGTTTCCAGTTAATTCCCTCCATATTAACAAATAAAGTCTGTTAGATGCTAGGAAAGGAGACAATTTGTCTTAAGAGCCTCTATGCTACTGTTTACAATCTAAAACAAAAAAAATCATGGAAAATCTGCAGTTACTGTGATTTTTTTTTTTTTTTTAGAATTCTGATGGGGAATCTTTCCCAAGAATCTAGATCTAGGACAGATGATTCTTAACTGTGAGGAGAACTAGCTAGTAAGTGAAAAATTAGTTTGAGATCTGTGTGAGTATATTAAGTTTAAGATAGACTCAGTGACAATGTTAGCCCTGTTCTGTTTGATAATGTAGGAGTGGCGATTCCATCTTACAGTTTATTTCTTCCAAATGCCAATTTCAGGGTTCTTTGTATTAAGGTGTTCTCTTTCTGCCTTACAATCCATTCACCCCAGACTGGTCACAAAAACTTTGGGCATTCTGTTTCCTCAACTTTAAAACAAGGGGGTTCAGGAGCCTCTCTGGTGGCGCAAGGGGTTAAGTTTCAGCACTGTGAAACTCTAGGCAGCCACTGCAGCACAGGTCCATCCCAGACAGGCAGCTGCAGACCCACAAAGCAATCCCCAGCCAGGAAGCTAATCTACACGGCACAGCTGACCTCTCCAGTCTCACCTGCTGCTCCCCTCTGTAGTATATTTCAGTAGATCTGCCTGTTCTGCTCTCCATTCTGTTCCTGGTGAATCCTATCACACTCCCCTCCCCCATACCCCTGACCTACAGCCCAGTTCTTGTATGCATAAATAAATCTTTTTTTTTTTTAAAGATTTATTTACTTATTCATACAGAACTGGGGTATAGGCCAGAGATGCGGGAGGGTGAGAGGATTCACCAGGGACAGAGTGGGGTGCAGAATAGGCAGATCGACGAAGTAGACTGCTGAGGGGAGCAGCGGGCAGGTCAGGAGAGGTCTGCCACGCCATGTGGATCTCCTCCGGGGCAGACGGGGGATCGAACTCATTAGGAAGTGGCTTAAGCTTGTTAGTGCAGTGCTTTAACCCGTTGGGCCACCAGGGAGGGCCAAAACAAATCTTTTTTAAAAAAACAAATCAAGTGGGTTTTGTGGCTAATTCTGAATGACTGCTGATTAGTCATCTTGGGACTCCAGGTAATGCCAAACATTGCATTCTTTTATTTTATTAGTCGAGTTTGAGTTTAATCAGCACTTTTTTTAAATTGATTTTTGCATAGAAGAACTGGGGTATAGGCCAGTGGTGCAGGTGGTGAATGGATTCACTAGAGACACAATAGGGAGTAGAACAGACAGATTTTCTGAAAATATACTGCTAAGGGAAGCAGCAGGAAAGACAGGAGAGGTTTGCTGTGCCATGTGGATTAGCTGCCTGGCTGGGAATCAAACTCAGGCTGTAACAGTGATTGCTTTGAGACTTAACCCCAGGCCACCCAATCAACTTTTTCATCTAATAGAACTTTCCAGAAAGGTGGTAATGGTCTGTCTCTCTGAAGTCCAGGACTTCAGCCACTAGCTACATATGATAGTTGAATACCTGAATGTGGCCACTGCTGCTAAAGAACTGAATTTTCAACTACACTTCATTTCATTTAACTGTTTTCAGCAGCCACATGTGGCTTCTGTATTGGTGTCCTCTGACTTAAAAGATGCCAGGCTGGATAAATAGCTGTACCTTAAGCATTCATCAAGAGAATGATTCTGTTCCTCCTTGACAAACCTTCACCATGTACCATCTCAGGGTAATTTGTTAGAAATCAAGTACTCTTTTGAACATAAGGTTTATGGACAGAGGGAAATTGGGTCTTCTCCATCGGCGACCTAAACTACATAGTTTCAACTGAACAGAGGTTTGCTGATTTGAGAAGTGAAACATTTTCTCCTGTGTACAGTCTTGTGATCCCTTAGGCCTCTCATGGGTTTCAGTGCATTCCCATGGGTCTTCTGGGAAGCTGACTTTAGAAAGTTTTTGGACACTAAAGAATATTCTGTTTATGTTACAAGTTCAAATGTGAGTGTGTGAACTATGTTGGTTTCTGAGTACATTATGAAATAAACTTTTTCTTCCCTCCCCCAACCCAGAACCAAAGAAAATGGCTTTGACAGAGAGCCTTTGCACTCAGAACATCCAAGCAAGCGACCATGCACTATTAGCCCAGGCCAGCGGTACAGTCCAAATAACGGCTTATCCTACCAGCCCAACGGCCTGCCTCACCCCACCCCACCTCCACCTCAGCATTACCGTTTGGATGATATGGCCATTGCCCACCACTACAGGGACTCCTATCGACACCCCAGCCACAGGGACCTCAGGGACAGAAACAGACCTATGGGTAAGCCTGAAGAATCTGCTCGCTTCTTATGAGATCAAGTGCTTCAAGCCTCGCATCATTACTTCTCAACTGACCTTGAGGCTTGAAATCTGTGATGGGGTAAAAATTCTCTTTGTATTGTCTCCTTTATCAGAAAACTTGGTTAGTATTAATAGGTTCTTTAACAGCTGACCCTATTCAATTATTTACATTCTTGACAACAGCTTAACTTTTTCTGGGGATAGAGGTAAAGGGAAAGTGTAACCTCTAAGTTAATGTAAAACCCTGAATGGTTTTGGCATGAGAGATTTCATATGCACTGTGCCTTCCACATACTTTTTTTTTTAAATCTTTTTCATTGTGTCTTATGTCCGGCAGTCTCCATGATAGTTTGGATTTGAAAAATGTGATAGGCCATGATTCGTGTGGCTTAATTCAACAGATGTTCTTTGAGGTACTTTTTTGCATATCTCTATAAAATCAGGTACCCTTTACTGCAGCCGGTTGTTGACACTTTCCTGATGTGGGGTATTTGGCAAAAGGAGAGCACAAATAAAGGAGTATAAGCAGAAAACCTAAGCAGAGCTGAGGATGCAGGCCTCACAGTGGTCGGCAACCAGTTATCTGAGACTTGCAGCACAGGGACAGTTTTTTAGGCACAAGCAGAGATAATCACGATGAGCAGAAGTTTGTATTAGTTTCCTAACCAGGTGACAAGTAAATAGGGACTGCGTATATGAAGTCCTTTTTTCCTTTCTACCCTTACCCTCCAAAAGTTCAGAATTCAGAAAGAGAGGTTTAGGCTGAGGAGTACGCAGGCCTTTGCTGTGAGGTGATACAGTAGCTCAGCTTCCTCACAGATGATTAGCCATAAAATCTGTGCTTTCTTAATGGTCAGTGTGTTTTCTTAATAACTTCTGCTCTGGAAGAGATCACAAAGTGTTTATTTTCAGTCTGGATTGATATTTTGACCCCCAAATCATATGTCATAACACCCCCAACTCAGCAAAATCCTTGCCACTTACTATGACTCAGTGCCCTCAAACCATGGTTGGTTATGTTCAGCTATAAGTTGAGTCACCGGATCATTTATAAGATCAATTCAAGTTACCCTCTTTTTATAGGTGTTAGGAGATGGCCAGTTTCTTAGGCAGCAAATGCTATTTTTATGAATTATTATTTCCACTAATATTCTATAATGCACTAAAAGTAAACAGCAAGAAGGTAACTACATGTATTTACAATTATATTCTCATCTAGTAATATTTAATAGCCCTTTATTAATATAACTGTACCTATTGGTGTCATGATTTTTCTTCAGACCATGTTCCTTACCTTTTAATTATATTAGCTTATAAAACTAATAGCACTAATCTTTATAATTATGTACCATTACTTAATCATCCCTAAAGTCTGGCAGGGTTTAGTGTGTATTAAAGTAAAATCAAGTCTTGATGTGAGAGTAAAATATCGTGGTGTTATATCAAGCTGACATTTGAGAACATAAGTTATCATAAAGGTTTCCTGAGTCTTAGTCTAATTTTTAGATGTCTATTAGATGTAGAGACATATATACTCACTAGAATCCTTTAATAAAGTACCTTTACAAGCAGCATTAGTTTATAAGTAAACTTGAGTTTTTGCCTATTTAGCAACCAATTTAAGACTCAATATTAGTATCAAATCTTCTACAAATGAAAAATGTGCTTTAATAATTATGAGCTCTCCCTCCTTCCCTGTGCATCCCTCTGCTATAATGCTATAAATAAAAAAAATTGCTTTGGTTATGAGTGTTTAATTATCTGAAATAGAATAAATATTTTTTCTTTTTGAAGATTTGGTTATACCTAACAACCTCCAGAGTTCAAAAAGCAGCAAATGTCCTAGTTTTATTTTTTTTTCCCAGGAATTGGGCTCAAAATATTTCTAATGTACCTTTTTTAAAAAAATAAGATGAAGCTCAGCACTGTTTTGCAGGTTCCAGAATCCCAGTAGCCACAAGTATCTTGTTGCTCATTAATGTTATTCCAGATGTTAAAGCTTAAGACATTATAGATTTAAAAAACTGAATTTTTGAAATCTTTGAGACCTCTGGAGTTAATTCTTTGTCCTTAAAGGCAAATAGCAAAATACATCCATCCTGAAAGTCAGTGCCATGTTTTTATCTTCATTACTCTGGTTATTTTCTGTGATGACTCATTGAAATGGTAGAGCTTTTCCCTAAAACACAGGCAACAAATAAGTCAACAAAAATTACATATTTGCAAACATTTCTACTTGAAATAGTCACAACAAGCAACAATAACTAAGTATGACTTTTCCCAAGTGTATTTTCTATTATGCAAATTATTAGCACATTTGCAGTTTTACTTTGTTACCAATAGGTGGCATTGACAATGTTAACTTTTAAAACGTTACCTCAGAATCTGTTCTAATTAGACAGGAAGGATGCAGTTGTTTCATATTTAGCTTTTTACTTAATCTAAGCAAGAGCTGTCACAAATTGTATTTATGTCCATCAGTTTTCAGCTAAATCCCATTTCTGGGTTGGCTGAGAAGTGTCATGTGATTTATGTTTATTTCTGTAAATGAGCTAGAAGATTTTCTAACCACTCAGACTGCACAAAAAGTGAAGCTCAATGCCTCTTAATGCCTATCGTCAGTGAACTCTTGCATCATACTTTCAGAGAAGGAGACTGAGTATCTTCTCAAACCCAAACCATGCCAGACTTAATTTTCTATGTAGAGTAACAATGAGAATTGGCAACCCAAAAAGAATAGTTCTAATCATTTAAAATGGAAAACAGTGTCATACCCAATGTCTTCCTTTACAATAGAACGGAAGTTGTTTCATTCATAATAGATTTGTAAGAGGAGCAGCTCATCTCCGACTATCTCTGATCAAAGCTTCCCGCCCTGTCCTCTCATTGAGTCACCCTACCCATTTGATTGATTGTTTCCCATTTGGATACACCTTTAGTGCATGTTCAATGGCACGCATGGCTAGCCTGGAGGTGACCGTTGCACAGTGCTATTTCAGCTGTGATGCTAAAGTGTGTTAATGCATAAATTATGCACTCCAACTCAGGATTTTGGGCTTATTGGCATGGATTTGTGATATTTGCCCCAAATTCGATCTGGGATGGTGACTTTTTTTTCCATAAATGATGCCCAATTTATATTTTTTTGGGTAAATTTGAGTGTGTGTCACTTTCATGTTATCCAAGCCTTCTCTTCATGATCTAATTTAATAATGGATATATGTGTGTTGTAAGATTGTGTTCATGTGTACTATGCTGAAATGTGGAAAACTTTGCCTGTTTGTTTTAGAAAAGCACTTCCCTGACCATGTAAAATGGTTTGTGTTGTCTTTATTTTTAATGCAGGGAAGCCACATTTGAAACCACCTAATGCCTCCTTGTGGTTTCCTGTATTTATTAAGAGCTTGGGTATATGTTCACTTTGGAACATTATATGGATAACTAGCTCTGGGGATGGTGTTGCTTGACTCCCTATTTCCTCACTGTGTAAAGGAAAGCTCTAACTAGACAACCTCAAATTCCTTCTAGTTCTAACATTGTTATTATTCTGTGAGCAATCCATTAGGTAATTCTGAATCTGAGTATGACTCATGTCTCCATTCAGAGTCAAATACATATTTACAGTGTTTAGTTTGTCCACTTAGTCTTTACTAAGTACTAAATGCCTGTGTGCAGAAGGATTGTGTATTGAATGCTTTAAGGGTGATTGAGACTTCTTTATATTTGTAGGGTTGCATGGCACACGTCAAGAAGAGATGATTGATCACAGACTAACAGACAGAGAATGGGCAGAGGAATGGAAACATCTTGACCATGTAAGACATTTAGGTTCAAAGTGTTTTGAAAAGATTGAGATTTTATGATAAAATAAAAAATGTGGTGATACTTTCCCCTCCTTATATTCTTAAGGAAAATTTTTAAGTAGGCTACTCAATTTGTTTTCTGCATTGTTATCTAAGCCATGTGTATATGAGAGATGTTAGGTCATGGAAAGAAGAGTCCTGAAAGCCGGATCAATCAGCAGCTTTTGGGGGGGGGGAAGGGGGTGCAAAATGCTCATTTTGGATCTACAGTGATGGGATCAGTATTTGGAAAATGTGTTTCCCTGGCTGTGGGCCTTAAGCTGAAATCTCTTTGTCATGACCCATGTCTGCACCTCCCAATTTGTTTTCATTCCATTGAGTATACTCATCTATTGGGTCTCAATTTCAAATCTAACCTTTGAATAGACTGAAACCTCCAAGAATAAAACACCCTCCTTCACTGTCCTAAGATAGTTTCAGTGTCCACCAAAGTCTTTAAGTTGTGGTGATTGACATGATCTTCCTTCCTCCTACCCCATTTCTCACCTAGCTGTTAAACTGCATAATGGACATGGTAGAAAAGACAAGGCGATCTCTCACTGTACTAAGGCGATGTCAGGAAGCGGACCGAGAGGAATTGAATTACTGGATCCGGCGGTACAGCGACGCCGAGGACTTAAAAAAGGGCGGGAGCAGTAGCAGCAGCCACTCCAGGCAGCAAAGTCCTGTCAACCCAGACCCGGTTGCATTAGGTATTTTTTCTTCACATGAGGGTATTGAACAGTTATTTTTTGTCTGTTATTAACACTGATTTTATTTTTAGCTTGTCTTTTCAAAAATAAGAGGTGCAAGGAGTTTCAGAACAGTAAACATTTGATTTATCATCTTCAGATAGGATTTGTGAGGGAAACAGGAGATGGGTTGAAACACAGGTGGTTATAAAACTTGAACTCTGTTTTCAGTTTATTGTTTAAGCTCCAGACAAATTTTCAAATCTGAACTAGAATTTCATATGCATCACCAAAGTGTTTTTCTTCCTACTATACTTCTTTGGACCCTGCCTTTTAAAAACAAAAAAATATGAGGGCATGGCGTGGGGCATCTGTATATCTTACTGGAGAGTTCTCCTGCGTCTCCACAGGGCCAGGGAGCACTGCACACAGGATTGTGTGTTGTGTGATTGTTAAGCAAGACACAACCTCTGCGATAGTTTGCAGCTATGTCTTAACATTTAATAAAAATAGTTCACCTCCAAATCCCTCCAGGAGGAGAACTCTGAGGCCTAAATGGTTTGCTCACAGCCACTTGAAAATAGCGATAAAGATGTGCTTTTCACTGTATGCTTTAGCCTGAACTTAACATTGTTTAATCATGATTTTATTTCACCTTACGTATGGGACTGTTCATATAGTTGTGTCTTAGCAATTGGGTGCTAATAGTTAGCCATATTTGTCTTATTGTTGGTACTTGGATGTTGTTGGAGATTAAATAGAATAATCCGATTATATGGAAAGAAATCTTATACCGGAAAGAATTTTTCGTTGTCTGCAGACTTTTTCCTAGAGGAAGAATAGGATGTCTACTATTTTGCTGACCTTTGCAAGTAGAGTCCATCTGAGTAAATTTTTGGTCACTGTTCTCTCATCCTGTTTTCTTATTGTTTAGCCCACACCAGGTAGCTTACTTAGGTAGAGGTTTAGTCCATGCTAAACCTCCATGTAAAGTAAAACTAAGAACCAATAGTTGGTTGTCAAAAACTAAAAACTTAAGAGTATATTATGGAAATTGAGTGCATCCATTATCTTTTTTTCTTTTTAATCAAAATTGCCCCTAGCCAGTAAAGTTTTCTTTGCCCTTGTATTTGTCCATTTCATCCTTATCCCTGACTGCTGACTGCCTGTTGCTATAATATTCAGTGAAGGAAGATTCCAAGATACTTAGTTTCCCTCACACACACTGTTCTAAAATCTATTTTACATAAGAGTGTATTTGTCACATTATATTAACAATGAAAATAGGTTTATATTTGATTTGTACCAATATTAGTCCAAAAAGACCTATTTATAGCAGCATAGAATAAACACTTTTTTTTTTTTATTATTTCCTTATTGTGATTAAGAATTGGTTAATGGGCCCTCCCTGGTGGCACACAGGGTTAAAGCACGCACTATGAAATTACCACAGCCACTGCGGCATATTTAGTCCCCAGCCAGGGAGCTGACCCACATGGTACCTCTCCTGACCTACCCGCTGCTCTCCTCAGCAGTGTATTTCAGTAGAGCTGTCTGTTCTGCTCCTCGCTCTGTCTCTGGTGAATCCTCTCATACACCCACTACCCCCGCTCCTTTGGCCTGATCCCAGTTCTTTATGCATAAATAAATCAATCTTTAAAAAAAAAAATTTAAAAATTGGTTAACAATGGTTGAACTGTTTGGAAAAAAAGAAAGATATTTTTACCTGTCCATCCACTGTAGGCAAAAATTGAGAACCTTATACTGAGTCAGACTTTGGGTATAAAAATAGAGTTAATCTGTTCTATTGAACAAATTAATATTCATTCATGTATAAATCAGTACTGTCCAATGAGTGATTACTGTGTGCTGTTAGACATTGTAACAAATGGGAAAATATTTCTTTGTTCTTTCCCTTCAGGAACTTTTGATATAGTGGAGGAATTAGGCAAGGAGATTATTAGTGGTGATGCCACGTGAAATCAGTTCTCTGGACAGACAGAATTAGTATTACTTGCTGTCCATTTTAAAAGAAAAATCTCACAAATTGATAAGATTCCATACCTGAGGGAGTTGTTTTTCAACAGCGAACACAGACCCTTCCTGTGTCTCTCCATTATGCCATCGGGGTTCTGGTGATGCTGATCAGTATTCTTCCCCAGGAAGATACATTCAGTTTCCCTTCTGTGTCCTCAAAAGGATAAGCTTCATTAAAAATTCCAGTCTTATGAGTGACAACACTAATGATACTCTAATGGTGCTTCAGGATTTCAAATTTTTTGGTGAAACTGAAAAGGTAATTTGTCTTTAAGTTTTTGTGGATTATATTATTCAGAGGCTTCAAGTACTACTTCCTTATTTAGATTGTTAAATCAGCCATGTTCTATAGAGTACTGTACTGTTACAGTGCTTATTAAGGAACTACTATAACTTTAGAGTGAACCTGTCAAGAGCCACACAATATGCCAAGTTCTGGCATCAGCAGCTATTTTAGTATTTGTCTTTAGGTAGATTCTTAAAGCCTTGAGTTTTGTGGGGCTGGGCTACAAGAGAACAGGTCATTTGTAATCATGAGCCACTGCCATTTACATTAAATGCTTTCTATGGTGTTGTTTCCCTAGGTTTTGGAAGTGAATAGATGGTTGTGTGTGTTGTGTAGAACTGGAGATTTGGGGCTGGTAAATGTATTTACTGTCTCTGCAAAGTGTGTAGCATAGACCTGTGTGTATTGAGATTGCACTCTGGATTTTTCTGTGTATCTGTGTATAGATTTCCATATCTTACGTCAATGTTACAGGTACTTCTGGTTTGATTCTCTCAGTTCCTAAGCTCCTGTTTGGTCTCAAATGTGACCTTCAGAATAGTCTTAAAGAGGCTTTACTTAACTTAAAATATTATCCTATTTAACATCTTAGATTGGAAGAACTGGCAATATTTAGCCATATATGCACTCTTAGCATTTTAAATTGTACTTGGGAAATACACAGAAAAGAATGTAACTTCCATGACTCATGTGTTATACTTGTTAAATTCAATCCCAATCTCATTTTTGAAATATACCCATAGCATTAATTCACTTTTATGGGATTAGTAAAATAACATGATTAATCTGTTACTAATTGAATTGTGGCGCTTTCTGCAGCTATTAAATACTCTGTATGGAATAGCTTCTTGAACAACTTTTAAAATGAATCCATAAAAATGAGCCCATGATGTTATTTCCAGCCTTTCAGTAAGTTAAAAAAATATATAGTTTGATGTCTTCATTCAAATGTTCTGTCCCTGAGCTTTACCATTCCCCCACAGTTTTTAGAGATATAATTTATCATTTATTGGTTTATTAAAGTAATATTGATTTATAACCTCAGGAGTTGATATCTTGAACAACTTTCCAAAATAATAAGTTTTTCCTTGAAATAATAGATTTTCATTATTCTTATCTGTTCATTTTTTGTTCACCTAAGTTTTTAAACACTCAACTCTTCAAAGTATGACTTTTTCTTTACATAATTAAATCTTACAGCATGGTATATTTCACCAAAGAGCTTCTATCATCAGAATTGAGTATTTCCAACACTGAAGTAGAATCACTTATAGATAGTTAGATGTTGGTTAGCTTTATTTTCTGAATATTTATCTAGGCCCTTACTCTTCCTTTTGTCTTCTTTCCTTCTTCTCTCACTGTGCTATTCATATCATTCTCTTGCCTCGCTCCCACTCCCCCTCCCACCCCCCATGTTATTTCTGTTAAGTTACACTACTATCTTTTTACTACCATGGACAGTTCTAGAATCTTTCTATAGCCCATCTTGTATTTGTGAGATAGTTAAATATCTAGTGATAGATCTAAGACTAAAGTCAGGAACTGTGAAATATGAATACATTCTCCTTTTTCCATGTCTGAATATCATGATGAAAGGGTTATAAAATCTAGAAATTACCTTCATATATGTTCTGATGAAACATTAGTTCTTGCCAAAAAGAGACATGTCAGATGAGGTTTTATGTTTGTTATAAATGAAATGAAAAATCAAATTGTTCATAAAAAGTTTAAGAAATCGTTGATTTATTATCTCTCCACACTGCAGTAGATCGACAGAGGAATTAGTATTTAAAATGCCTCTGACTGGTAAGTTTTATGATTATCCTGTGACCAAAACAAATTACAGTAATTCTCATCACTATAGAAATCCTCAGGAAATTCATCATGTGGGTTTTTTTTTTTTAAGATTTATTTATTTATGCATACAGAACTGGGGTACAGACCAGAGATGTGGAGGCTGAGAGAATTCACCAGGGACAGAGTGGGGAGCAGGACAGGCAGATTGACAAAGGACACTGCTGAGGGGAGCGGGGGGGGGGGGAGAGGGTCAGGAGAGGTCTGCCGCACCGTGTGGTCACCTCCGGGGCAGGCAGGGATCAGGGCAGGCAGGGATCGAACTCATGCAGAAGTGGCTTAAGCTTTTTAGTGCAGTTCTTTAACCCGCTGCACCACCAGGGAGGGCCTCATCATGAGGTTTTAAAATCACCGGTTCTGAGCAGGCTTTGGGTTTTTCCTATTAGAAAGTGCTTTTAAGTAGTAATTTTTTTTTACTTAATATTTATCCTTTTTCTTTTTTATTTCATATATGTATTTTTTACATTAGTCTTTTGTGCATTTTTACATCTCAGCTGTAATCCCCACCACCACTTAACCCACATGCCAGCACCATAGTCCCATGTGCTCTTCCCACCCCAGTGTTGATCTTGTTCACCCCTCTCTGGTTTATAGCTGTTAGTTGATGTTCTTTTTTGCTTTATTACAATTACTACATATATTTTTTTTTCTGATTCCTCTTAAGTAGTAATTTTTAGATAGTTTCTGTAATAGAGATGCTAGAAAGGAGGAATTCTGTCTTAAATATAGTAAATCCATTGTATCTCTGGAATAGTAATTTATCATACAAAAGTGTGTAAAAACAGTTTGCTTCCAAATGAAGGCTATATTATTCAGCTTATGCTGTCAGATTGTATAGCAATAATTTACCCAAGGTATATCTGAGTAACATCAGAGTTTAGAATTTTATGTACTTCTGATTATTCCTCTACATCATATCATGGAATTCATTTCAAGACCTTTCAACTTAGCACCTAATATGAAGAGCCTACAATATTGAAAAGCCTGGTTTATTTCATTATATTGGTTTTTTAAAAAGATGTGACTATTAATTTAAAATGCCCATCCTTTAAAAACAAGAAGAAATCATTCCATCCTGGAGCGATAGGTGTTTTTGTGAAAACTGGAAGCCCTACAGCAGTTGATTGCTTCTAGGTAGGGTTTGGATTTCTGAAACATGTTGAGATTTTATATGTGTATTACCCTCCCCAAACAAAAATAGGTAGTATTTGTACAGCTGCACTCATTTAACTGTTCCTTTTTCTTGGTGTAGATTTTGTAAAAGAGTTTATAAAGCCCACAGCCTCCTTGTGCTCGCTATGGGATGAAAGCTAGGTAGGTGCTGGCAGGCTGTGAGTGTTGCTGGCTGGGCATCTGAGGTCATGTTGGTTCTGGAAAGGTGATCAGCTCATCCCTGCATGTATATTGATGGCAGCCCTTGCTAGATCTCGTATCTGTATCTAGTACAGTACATTTTTCATCGCTTCCTTATATCATAGGCTGTTCTTTGACATTCTTGTAACATTCCCCTCCATTTTAACTTAATTGCCTCTTCTTCATATCACCTCCTGGAGGCCTCTCCTCTTTGCCTCCTCTTGTTGCCCCAGCCCCCCACCCCTGCCCTGTCCCCTCAGCACTTTCCATTCCCGAGTAAGCTAAATTTAATTTAGAAGGACTTTTTAAAGATTTATTTATTTATGCATACAGAACTGGGGTATAGGCCAGAGGCTCAGGGGCAGCGAGAGGCTTCACCAGAGACAGAGTGGGGAGCAGAACGAAGTACACTGCTAAGGGGAGCAGCGGGCTGGTCAGTGCTTCTCCATTCCCATGTGGTCACCTCCGGGGCAGGCGGGAATCGAACTCATGAGGAAGTGGCTTAAGCTTCTTAGTGCTGTGCTTTAACCCGCTGCGCCACCAGGGAGGGACTAGAAGGATTTTTTTTTTAATGATAGTTTTCCATAGTTGCATTAAACATTTCTTATTTTAAATCATGTCCTTCAGGTGCTTCTGTCTTTTTTCTCTATTTTATAACAATCGTTATTTTATGGGTAGACAAGATTAATAGTTAAAAATTAGCTTCTTGGGCTCTCCCTGGTGGCGCAGCGGGTTAAAGCACAGCACTAAGAAGCTTAAACCACTTCCTCATGTGTCTGATCCCCACCTTCCCCGAAGGTGACCACATGGCCTGGCAGACCTCTCCTGACCCGCCCGCTGCTCCCCTCAGCAGTGTACTTCATCGATCTGCCTGTTCTGCTGCTCCCCACTCTGTCCCTGGTGAATTCTCTCACCCTCCACATCTCTGGTCTGTACCCCAGTTCTATACGAATAAATAAATCTTAAAAAAAAAAATTAGCGTTTTTAGAAGCTGAGCTTTGAGATGGGCCTCCCTGGTGGCCCAGGGGCTAAGTCTCTGCTCTGTCACTGTCACTGCTTGGCCCAAATTCTGTGCACAGCCAGGGAGCTAACCCACCCATGGGGCACTGCTCCGATAGTATTTTGGTGAATTTGCCTCCTCTGCTTGTGCCCCACCCATGAATCTTCTCCCCTTTCCCTCCACTCCCCATTTGTTCCTCTGCCTACAACCCAGTTCTCCTGCACAAGAGAAGGAATGGGAGGGAGGGAAGGAATAAGGGAAGAAGGAAAGGAAAGCAAGCAAGCAAGCTAAGCCTTAGAAAAGAGTGTTTTGCATAGGTTTATCTAGATGAGCCAGTTTTCTAAAGGAGGAAGCCCTAAAAGAGAAGTTGTCTCTTGTATTGTTGATGAACTTCAGAATTTTTTTCTCTTTTTTTTAGATTCAATTTTACAATTGGCTTTGCTACTACTTAATCAGAAGAGATGATGTTAGATTTATTTATGTTAAATCATCTGACTTTCTGTAGCTACTATAGTACTCATCTGTGTATCAAAATGGCTTTCTGAGGAGTACATCTGTTACTGGTCACTCCATCTTTTACATTTTAAACTTAATGGTTACCCAGGACACAGTGACCTAGAACTGGGAAGGGTATAAAATGTGGGTGTGTGTATATGTATGTGCACAGTATAAAAACACTACTTTTAGAGTCGGCTGGTATTCCGAAAACAAATTCTTTTAGAAAGCAGGGTAGGATTTTAAAACACTTTTGCTTGATCGGCTTTGGTATTTATTTGGAGGGAGATGTTTTCAAGAAGGCAAATACCAAACAGCTTTCTAGGGTGGTGGATGAGCCCTGATATCTCCCCTGCCCAGCACATGGGAAGGTGAGCCTTGTGTGCTATCTTGAGTAAATTGGCAAGCTATTAACATTCATGAGGTGAAATAAAATTTATGAAACTATCATCTAAGAAATATAAGGATTTGCTGCTAAGAGCTCAAACAGTGAATCACTCACTACAGAAATAACTTCTATCCCCAAATGACATATACCTAGAGTAAAAAAAGCGCCTCTGAATATTGTTGACAGAGACCTCCTGCATGATTTTATTTTCTTTAAAGTACTATGTGTATTTAGCTGCTGGGGGATAAAAGAGAAATTTATGTTGCTCTTTTTACCTTATTTATAAGGAAATAAGCATATCCAGTCTTTCACTCAGTCTGCTTAAATAATATTGAAAATTAATAATCAGGGTAATAGCAACTAATGCCACACAAAAGAGGACAGGACATACCTCATTCATTGCTCACAGCGGCACTCTCAAATGCACTAGTACTGTGCCCACTCCACAGGTGAACTGAAGTGTGTGACTGAGACATGAAGAAAACGAACTTGTCTAATATCATGTGGCTAGTAGGTGACAAAGCTGTGATTTAATCTCACCGGTCTAAACGTGGCTTTCTTCTCTGCTGATCTGAGCTGCTGATTAGTATCTTTAGCGCATGAACTTGATTGAACCTAGCATTACTTTTCCTATCCCCCATAATAATGACCAGTTTATTATGGTCATTAATAAACTCTTAAATATTATTTAAGCCAGTAAATATAAAAGAAGTGTTCTTTTTGCTACTTTTTGAAGAAGACGTTTTCTCTGTCTTTTATTCATCTATTCTGATCTAAAAAGAAATTTGTATGTCAAACTCTTTTCCAAAAATTGTCTTTAAATTTGTCATTAGTAAATTTCTGTTTCACTAACTCGTGGCTTCAGGTACACTTGCTCTGTTTCTTCTAGAACTAAGTAGAACTTAGTTCTTCTAGAACTAAGTGTGCTTGATAATTTGGCCACATCATACTTCCTTGAAGGAATAGATATACCATGCAGCTTTATTTAACTATTTAATGATCAAAAATTATTAAATGGAAATGTTTTGTGGATTTTAGAGTTAACACTATAGAAATGGATGTGCATGTGAACGGCACAAGAATTCCAGTCCATGCTATTGTCAAGAAGTCATGAAGTTAAAATATACACCAGAAAAAAGCTTTCATATTTGAAATAACTTTAGATTTAAAGGAACATTGCAAGGTTAGAACAATTCCATATAGTCACTACCAAGTCCTAATAAACTCATAAATTTAGAATAATTAGAATAATACTTCAATATAAAATAACATACATAGCTAAATTGACTGTTTTACTCCTATTTTGATGTTCTATAGCTTCCATAAAAATATCAGACTGTACTTAATTTCTGTGGCGGTCACTATACCATTATATAAAGTACTGCTTAAAAAAAATCAAACTACTTGATATTTCTAATGTTCTTGTAGAACAAGTTTGACATACTCAGAATTTATCATGGATTGAAAGATGATAATATTTATAAAAGCTAAAGTGACTTCTTCCTCAAATCCTAAACATATAAGCCTTTATTAAATCCTAACTGGAAGACATGTGCATACTTCAGCTATTGAGACATATATACATATGTGTGTGTATATACACACACATACATACATACATACATACATACATATATATATATATATATATATACTTAATGAATTTATAGTTAATAATGTATAAAGTATCAAAGGTTTCATGTCACTTCCATGAACATGTAATTGTGGAGCCTAGCATTTCTAGGTCAACCTTATTAATATAACGCTTTTTTCAAAGTTTTAATAAGCATGATAGGCAGCATAGGATTTTATTTGAAGCAAAACTTGTTTTTCCTTTCTAAAAAGTGTGTGCTAATTCTGTTGTTTAACTGAGTACCAGTGAATCCATTTTAATGATACCTTCCTGCTTCCATCCATGTCAAATCCATATGATCTAATTTGTATGAAAAATTTTGATGCTTAGTGAGATATTTAAGAAGTAATTAGCTGTGAGAAACTGGTTAGCTATGGAGTGAGATTCATTGTTGAAAAGTAGTAGAAAAACCTGTGTGAAAATTACATCATCCTAACATTTGATGCTCAAACTGCTAATTGGACTCTTGAAAAGAAAACTACCAAATATGATTTATGTTCTTTACCAAAATAAAATATGCCATAGAAATACCCATAGTTTATGTGTGCTGGACACAGGGGTCCAAATATCATATTGTGTAGTGAAAGCAATAAAATTACTTTGGCTTTCAGCACATAAGGCATTTAGGACAATGACCTTCTGTTTTCCTTGGGCTTTGATGATTGGCTTTGCTATTTTTGTTTATTTTCTATAAGTGAAATGCTCAGCCTTTCAGAATTATGTTTCTGTCAAGAAGCCAAGAGAATGGGCATTGCTTACTTCCATTCTGGGTAATGACACAACAGTGCTCATGGTACTTTCCCCCTCTCTCCACCCACTCCTTATCCTTTTCATAGATGCACATCGGGAATTCCTTCACAGGCCTGCTTCTGGATACGTGCCAGAAGAGATCTGGAAGAAAGCTGGTAAGAATTGTTTAAAAACATGAGTTTAGTGTTCTGGCAGCTGTGTGCAGTTGTTAATGCAGTGATGTGAAGCATGACAAGAAAGGACTATACTGCTAACAACAACTAAAATCAAACAAAACACCCCCACCAAAAAACAAAGTTTTAAAATCCTGATTAATATTCTTAAGCCTGGCCTGATTAGAGTATGAAATAGTTTTTATTTTAGTGGCTTTCAGTAGTGCATATTGAAAATCTGGCAATATTTCCATTATTACCCCTATTTATAAGGGACATGAGTGGCTTCAGGATGAAACTTGGCATGTAAGGGCTAGGCTTTCATGTAATTTTTCATCATGAAAAAGAAACTTGATAAATTATCAGTTAAGTTGCATTTGTAAACCTTTCTTATGAACTCTTTAAAAACTCACATCAAATCTAGTTGATGTGACTTGTTGAGGCACTCAGAAATGTCACACTCAGAAATGTCATTACAACCAATTTTTAACATCAGTCCTTTGTGCTCACATTAAATGAGCAGAGCTAAATTATATTTTAAGTTAAATGACAATGTTGCTAAACTTTTTGTTTACCTACACACTATCTGATTTTCATTAAGATGCATCGTTCTACATTTTGCAGTAGATATTAAGTGCCCAATCACTCATTACCTGTCAGTCTTAAAGAAGTTCAGAATCTTGGTAATACTTAGCACTTTAATTGTGGAAGCAAAACTGAAAAAAACAACCCAGGAGATAGATAAAACAAAAATCTGTTACAAGACTTATGATGACATGGCAAACACATACTGTGATATTGAGTTCCTGTAACTCCAGCTACTAAGATAGCTGGAGTTGAAAACCTGGTTTATGCTATTCCTGCAGCTGGACAGGTGGTGGGTAAGAGGAGCAGGAGTTAAAGGGGATGGGGGGGGGCTCATTTTAAATGTAAGATTTCTCAGGCATATGATTTAATTCAGCCACATTTAGTTCTATCCACTTTATTGAGGTTCTATACAACTTGCTAACTCTGGTAACTTGGTTCTTTTCATAGATTTTACTAAAAAATACCTATTTTTATAAAAGTGACTTTCAAAAAAACTGGTAGATTCTAGGCTTAGTCAGTTATATACAGGACCTGGGAGCTCTCATGCTTGTCCGAAATGCTAATTAGATAGGTCCATTTGGCTGGAAGGTTGAATATATATGTTACTTAGCTTTATAGTCTTTCTCAATTTATAGTATCAACTCTAAGAAGATTTTCTATGTGGGTGATTGTCATGGGCTACTTTTACACTTTTAAGATGTGCTGATGGCCACCTTCCAGGGAAGAAATTATTATATCTTCTTTCAGACCATTTTTCTCTTCCATTTTGAAACTGTCAGCACAACTTACTGCAATGTGAGGTGCAAACAATTACCATTTTGGACAGCAGAAGGATGACTTTTTATGTTGAGAAAGTCTTTGCTTTTCCTGATTTCTGTGTATTTAAGTTAAACCCATGATAGTTCATAAAGACAAATTGACAAGAAAGTCTTGAGTAATCCAGATTTCTTCTGTGCTATTATCTGCTCAAGTCTTTGTTGGACAGCTATTTTTGGAGAGCAGGTTTTTCTGAGTATACCACTTTGTTGGAAAGTCAACTTGAATAGCTATGCACAAAGTCCTACCATTACGTGGTAAGCAATTGAAAGCATATTCAAAACTGCACTATGTATTTTCCACTTAGTTTTTTTTTTTTTTTAAACATACTGCAGTCTGTTGAATCACTATTATTTGTATTTTTCTTCACTGTTTTGTTGGGTTTTGAAACCAGGTCTGGGTAGACTTTATCAGGTAGTGAGAATAATCATGTTTTTGTTGTGGACATGTGTACTCTGAGTCTGGTCAGACCTAACCTTATCAAGTAAATGGCTGCATTATTTTTATATATGCCTATCTACATTTGGTCTTTTATCTAGAATAAGACTTGAAAGAGGTCCACTGTAGCTATATTCTTATAGCGGTATCCCTAACCTTCTGCATGAAAATCAGTGTTCCTTGGAAGGAGGCTAGATTTTAAATCCTCACAGTACAGATGACAGTTTCACCTGGAAATTTCAAATAGCTGCTTATATTTATGCTTGTGTGCTTCTTAAAAACCATTTCTAGTGTTCATAATATCAAGGCACCATAAAAACATCAAGGCTTGTCAAAATTTGAAAACATTTCCCCCAGATTCTACAATTTGCTAAGGGCATTTTTTTTTTAAAAGAAAACCTTTAGTGTATACCTGCAATAATATTGTTTATCATTGCAATTGTTATTTTAGTGGGAAAAACATTATTGATTGAAAAATATCAAAAGGGTAGAACTCTGAAAACTCCTTTATCAGAGAAATTAAAATTACAGTATATCATGTGCTTCACAGCACACATAACATTTGACACCATTTTATTTTGACTTTAAACTGTCAGAAATATTGCAGAAAATGTACAAAGCAATCCCATTAAAACTTTCATCCACCTTTTATCCATTTGCCATATTCACCTTAATATACTCCACTTTTCTTTTCTTCTTCCCTTCCTTTCTTTCTGTTATATTATCTTCACCCATTTGAGAGGAAGTTGCAGGGGTGATTTTCTTTTAACCTAAATACTGGAATAGCTATTATTGTCTTACTTACAAATGCAGTACAGTTACCAAAATCAATACAATAACATTGATAAAAGATATTTAATCCTCGGACCTTGAAAGAATTTTGCACGTTGTCCCAATATACAATATAATAGTAAGACAACTACCTTTTAAAATTTTTGAAATCATAGCAAATGGTAAAGGGAACAACAGTGGTCCCCTACAAGCAGTATTTTTAAAAGCAACTGGAAAGGTAACAAAATGCATTGTAAATTTACAAAGGCCTTTACAAAACTGAGGGAGGAAAATCTAACATAAAGATGGATTTTAAATTGCAACTGAATGATTTCTTCAGTATGTTTCTTTTTCAAATGATCAGTGAATGTTTGCAGTTGGTAATAAATATTCAAGCACCTTGCAAATGTCCTACCAATTCTCTTTGCTGATCTGTATATGCCTGTGGGATTAGAATAGGAATGCATAATTTAAATATAAATTGCCTGATTTGCATACACAATTAGTCAAGCTACAGCTTTGATCGTAAGCAAAAATTATTGTCCTGTATTACCACTTAGATAGAATTTTAATTCACCTTGAATATTCAAACTAAATTAGACCCTGGCTGTATAGTTAGAAGGGCAGTACTTCCCTGGTGCCCCAAGTTGCTTATGATGGGTAATAAAGGCATCTTTCACCCCCCTGGTGAAGGAGTTCCTGTAAGCTCTGTGCAATACTTTATCTAGATTTTAAATGCATATCTTACAGCAAGTAATTTAGGCTTACATATGTTAGTTAATATTTCCAGTATGGATCTTCCCTTATATTTTAACTTATGCGACCTGGTAGACAGTAACTGCAAATCAGTAAACTTTAACAGAAATAATGATGTTAAAATGACAGGAGGCCACAAAGTCATGACAGCTTATTACTAGTGGAGGGTTTTTGATGGGCCAATATAGATGTGTGAAATAAACCACATAAATTTAAAGAAACCATAGGAGTACTTGCATCTCTTACATTTTTAATCTACAGTAAAACATTTTTATTAGGAATCTATGTTTTTAATTAAACAGAACATTTAATTAAGGTGCTTTTTAAGTGGGTGAAACAATTAAGTGCAAACACTTGAATGAAACATGTCATAATTAGTTTTAATAGAGTGTTAATTGGTACTAGGTTTGCCAAGTTAATAATTACTGCTTATTAAATTTTCAATTAATCATTGTCATTTTGCTTTGAATAAAGATGAAAATTAGATAAACTAATTCAGAGGGAGGATATTTTTCCCCTTGTTAATTAGAACAGTTAATTTTAAAAATGGAAATTACTTGTTTTAGTTGTCAATCTTATGTTGTACATTAGTCAAATCTGTGTACCCTTCCCACAGTCAAAAGTAAGGAGTTAATTTGACACCTTGCAGGTTTACAGTAAAGCTTGATCGTTCGGGTCTATGTTGTGATCCACTTGTACTTGTTTACTGCAACAGCTGGCTATGAGAAATCATGTATATCTGTAAGAATGGTGAATATATCAAAATGGTGAAAAAACCTTGGGAAATGAGAAAATTATATTGAAAAAGAGATCCCTATCAGTTACGCTATGAAACACATAACCACATTACTTAGAAATAACTTAAGAAAAAGAAAACCAGGATCATTGTCTATTTTCATTTCGATTTTCTTTAAACTGTCTACACGAACTAAGTTGCTATTTGAATTCCCTTTTAACTAATATGCTATGTTGCTATTTGAATTGCCTTTTTACTAATATGCTATATTTTTGACCAGAAGAACAATTATTTGAACATATATGTGTTGTATGTATGAAATAAACTCCTTCTCCTGTCTTGAAGACTGTAACATGTACTTCTTAGGCCCATCCTAACCTGTAGCATTGTGACAAAGGACCTTCTCAGTGTGGTTGAATTATCCTGACTGTTTTCTTGAGATTATTTTTGACCATCAACTCCTTAGTGTGGTCCCAGACTCCTTTATGAATGTGTGCTTGTTTGGTAGGCAAGCTGTAGTTAGTGATACAACATTTAAAGAAAGAAAGAAAAAAAAATCTATTTACCTATGGAAATTTCAGAAATCTGATGCTTTAGGTAGTCACAGGGATGCGCAGTCCCTGGTTTCGGTAGATTTCTATTTAATAGCGATCCGTTTCCAAGATTGGCGCTAATAGAAATGTTCTCTTGTCTGATTTGGCTGCCCCCTCGCAGAGGAGGCGGTCAACGAGGTGAAGCGCCAGGCGATGACCGAGCTGCAGAAGGCCGTGTCAGAGGCCGAGCGGAAAGCCCACGACATGATCACGACGGAGCGCGCCAAAATGGAGCGCACGGTCGCTGAGGCCAAGCGGCAGGCGGCGGAGGACGCGCTGGCCGTCATCAATCAGCAGGAGGATTCGAGTGAGGTGAGGCCTTAGCTGGCTTCTCAGTGAAGAAGATAGTTTCCACCAAGTACATTGTTTGGGGTTGATTTCCATGAGCTCACACATGAAAGCGATATTGGACATAGACACAAATCTTGGGGTGGGGTGGGAATTTGAATAAATTTGGGGGGAGGGCCCCTTGGTACATATGAGGACTGACTAAATCCTTTTCTGATTAAAAACCCAAAAGAACTCTGCCAAAAAAGGATTTTCATATATTTCCTGGGTAACAGAGTAAAGTGAAATCCTTCTAACTTCCTAATAACAGACTCAAAACTCAAGCTGTGTGTATGTGTTTGTTAGCATATGTGCATGGTTTTCTTGAAACAGAAGGGATTTTATAGATATCCTCGGTAGGTGGTGCTGTCCAAAGACATTTCATGCCGGGGGTGAAAGTCCCTTCTTTAAGTCCAATGCTAAAACAATGCTTGCATCAATTAAAATTTTCCAAGAGCCTTCTGCATTCTGTTTTTCCACATTATGTATAATAACGCTTGTGATGGTCATTTTCATAGCATAACGTTGCTGTCAGAGGTAATAGTCTTGCATAGTATTGTAGTAGTATGTTACAGCGCACACATGGAAAGACAGAGGTCCACATCTCAACTGGCTCAAGGAGGTGGGAAGTTGCTAATATGCAACATATAACAGAACACTTTCTAATATAGAGCCTGCAATATGTTAATCTCTGCATTAATTAATAAAACACCACAACTCCCCAAACCCAGAGTAGCTTTACATAAAGAGCCACAGTCAGCTACTCATATCAAGCTGACCTAGCAGAAGCATAAACTGATAAATCAATGGTCTACTACAATCCATATCTATAATTTGTGAGGGAGAGTAAGAATTTAATTTGTACCAGGCTTCTCTCTAGATGAAAGACCCTGCGGGAATCACTCGATGCCCAGAGTTTCTGTTTAATGTGTAGCAGATGAATAACAAGGGGACAAAAGGAATTGATTTTCAACATTTGAAAGTTTCTCAGGAAAAGAGGGACAAAGGGAAGTTTATCTACCCTTTAACTGCTGACTTTTCCATTGTTGAATTAAGCTAGATATAAATTCAATTTTATCGGTCTCTTGTGGCTATGATATTTAAGGACCTTGTTTTGTTTTGTTTTTTTTTTTTTTAGAATTAGCATCTTTTATAGAGAATTTGTCCTGCTTTATTCAAGTAATACTATGAAGCACAATTGTTGCCATCATTAAAACATTATCACTTTCACATCAACGTTTTAGGGCTATTAATGTACGTGAAGAAGATTTTGTAGGTCACTGAATTCTATGGAGAAATGTCTTGGAAGAAATTGAGAATAAGTCTTTGTATTTGGCAATGATTTGCTGTATCCTTTCAGTGTCTAAGGGTTTCATGCTTTTATTCCTAAAACCTTTCTGGAAAAATACATGGTCTTGACGCTAGTAGATAGAACTTAAAAAGACAGTGTATCAGCAAGTAGGTATGATAAATAGTAGACCGGATGAAATAACCTCAATATGAGTAATGTTCTTTGCTAATCATTTTTCATTTCTTTTTTTGAACCCCTGGCTTACTGATCGTGCCCATATAGCACTACCCTTGTCTTCTACAACACTTTGCCCCAAAGACTGGCAATTAGAAAGGGTTGGGCATTCGGAGGACCAAATTTAAATCCTGGCTCCCTCTCTTACAGTTCTATGATTTTGAGAAAGCCACTAAATTGCTAAATGTTTTGGCAGAAACCCCAGGACATAACAATTTGATTATGTTACAGGTGAGGAAATCACTTGGCAAGGGTTATCCAGCCTAGGAAATGACAGATTCTAAACTGAAACTCATGACATGCTGTCTATCCTTTAAATTGTTCCATAAAAAAGAAATAAAGATCACTTAACAATAAGGATACAGCTTTGAAGCCAATATATTATTTTTCTTCTCCCTGCTCATTCCTCACTTAAAAATGCACACCATTTAATAGAAACAAGGTGATAAAAGCCACTTCAACAGTGGCTATAGTCACCTCAGGTCTAGAATGTTCTCTATGCCCCTCTACCAAATGAAGCAGAGTAGTCCTCACAAGCTAGGCCCCAAGGTGGGAAAGCTTTTACGGCTGCACTGCTTGAACTTGAACTTGAAGATCTAAAAAAGAAAGGGTACAAGTACTGCATAGAATTTTTTTTTTTTTTAATTCAAGGGCAGGGGTGGAGAGCATCTCTTGAATATCCATTCAACCCCAAGTAAGTCCCTAAATCATTGTGTCTTGGAAACTTTATGAACTGTTTTGTTTTCTTAGAATAGAAAGTCTGACCATCATAGTAATGGTTGACTCAAACATATATTTCCATTAAATATAGGAGGCATTGATTTTACAAGTATACTCAGAAATTAATGGGTAGTCTTTTAAAAAATGATTGTGACCTTCCCTGGACAGTTTGTTATTTGATACTTAAAACTCTTAATCACCTCCAATCATTTACTCATTCTTTGGAAACAGATGATTGAATTGTTATTCTATGTTAGGGATAGTGCTAGGTGCTGATGGTACAGTGGGCATTGCTGTCATGTTGAATACAATTCACTGGAGGAGTCAAATCACTAAATTGAGTCCCCTTAGAGGCTACTGTGAAGGTTTCTGCAGAGAGTTTGATGTGTGACAAAAAGATAATCAGGAACTAGTCAGCAGCTTTCTTCCTCCTACTTCAACCCCACTGTCTTGTCACTGCTTCCCCAGACTGTGGGCACGAAAAACACAAAAAAGATGGAGAGAGACTTTACCAAGCTGCTAAGTAGGCTGGCTGTGTGGCTAGTGTTTTGGAAAGATCCCTGAGGCTGCAGAGTGGAGAGAGGTGAGAAGAAATGAGAGAGACCAGTCTGTTTCAGGAGTCATGACAGGAGATGTTTAGGTGAAGGTGGTAGGTAGTGGCACTGGGAGCGGAGAAAATTGGAAGTGGTGGCTGGTTGCTGTGAGGTAGATAGAATGAACAGGATGCGATGATTGATGGCAGCTGTCACAGAAGAAGAGGGAGTTGTGGTTACTCAGTGGAAATGCAGGGTTCAGAATGTGAGCTTCAGGTGCTTACTTGAACTGTCAAAATCCTGCTGCTTTGTTCTGCCCAAAGTGTGTGGGTGGAAAGTTGAGGAGATTTACCTGGATTTATTACTTAACTCAAAGAATTTAAGTATTTGGCTTTGCTCTAAAGCTAGTAAGTGATGTAATTACAAATCAAACCCAAGTCATTCTGACTCTGGAGACATTTGGAACAGGAAACCATATCCATTACACCCCAGGATACCTTGTCTTTGATGCTTGAAAGGTCCTAGTCCACCAGGCTCTGAGAAGGATCCGAAATTGACAAAATGTAGCATTTTGGAAAGAGTATTTGGTTTCTGTCCAAAGACCCAGATGAGTCAAATGCTGGCTATGTCATGTCATGTCTGTGTGACATAGTCCTTTACTGCAAAAGGTATTTTACTCTCCGTGCCTCACTTTCCTAAGGTTCAAAATATATGAACGTGGTTTTAAACTGTCAAGTGCAAAGCAAATATATGATAGTGTGATTTTGGTGTGAATTAAGGTAATGTGTTTACTGCTAATGTAGAGTTCTTAACATTTGGGAAATTTTAATTATAATCATTCTACTTAATTTACTTGTATGCAAGGATTTTTCTGGAGAAGCATAGGTATGTAAAACTTGCAGAAACTTAAAAGTACAAGAGATGAAAATGTTTTGCTTCTCAGAAAAGGAATTTCTAACATAAGAACCAAAAATGACTTATTTTGCGAATAGAAGATCATTTTCTGTGTATCTAATAAGAAGAGAATAATAGAGAATAATTTTGTTTGTAGGAATGAGTAAAATTATTGATATAAAAAAGTGTCAGCAGTCTTTACCATGTAACTTTGGCAGTCAAAAGCTCCACTCTGTCATTTCCGTTTCTATCTGCAGTGATGGGGAGGATTGAATTCCACCTCAGATTCTTCATCTGCATCGTAGCCTAATTGGGATCAGTAGGCTGATTCCCACTTTTCAAATTTCAGACAAAATACTCTTTAGGCTATAAAGCAAATGACACCATGAGTAAGGGAAGCTGGTAAAGTGTCATGAACTTTGTTAACAAAATTGTCATAAAATGCATTCTGGAACCTGCTAAACCAAGTGGTCACTCAGTCACCAGCATTATTCCTTAGAGGACTAAAAGCAAGTGGTGTTAAATGAAAAAGGAAGGAAAAGAATGAAGGAAACATTATCAGAAAACACTATTCTGAATATGAAAAACACAAATAGGGGTGGGGGAGTGGGGGACATGAAATTTGAATAAGACATTGACTGCCTCTATCCCTTCTTTATGGAATACCCTGGGTGTGGCACACAATTTGCAATTTCCACCTCTGTGAATAGCAGAAAGCTTAGAAATAGAAAATGAGCCACTTAGATTACTCCCAGTATCCTGCACATCCCTCTGTTCCCAGGAGGCGGCTGTGGAGGGGCTGAGAAGTCCCCTTGGCAGGCATCAGGCTTGCAGGCATGGATTAAGCATAAAGAAATGCACTGGCGTCATCCACTAGAAATACATTAATAGAACTTGCTTGCTTTGTTTCCTAATAAGCTTTTAAAAAAGGAACATGCACTTTGGAGTTACCTGTTAGCCAAACACTTGCTCTAAAGTTAGCTACATTCATTTTCAATACAATATCAAAAGCAGTAAAAATTATGTAGGATTTTCCCCACCAACTCATTTGAATTACTCTTTGTTATACCTTGCTGCAGCTGAAGGTTGTTTTTGTCCCAGTGGTGGGTGGTAAGTGAATAGGATCAAACAACTTCAGAATGGAAGTAGAGGTAAAACTTAGCCAGGGCCCTTGAATCCTGGGTCAGAACCCGGTGATGCTAGGCAAGAAGGCTCAATTACCAGCAGCTTCACGATCCAAAACATCTGTTTCTGTATCTGGCATAATTCCACTTTTTTATTTGTAAAATTGTTCCCATCTTTCAAAACACTTTTAAAAATAAAGAAGTCCCCATTCTGTCTCTTCTTTCCAACACATGCTTTTGTAATTACCTGGTTTAGTCTGTGTGTTTAATCAGCTTAAATTGAGAATGTTGCCTGCATCTGATTTCAATCTGAAGGAACCATTGAGTACTGGGCAGTTACTACCCTTGCGTCTGCCAAAATGTGTCTGTGCCAGAAAAAGGATAGGACTCACACCAGGGTACTTCCTAAAGAAGCCACTTGACTCAGATTAGATGTTTAATTTCCTTAAAATATTGTTTTGGATCTGAGTCTGTGTTCTCTAATTGGGATTTTCTGATGTAATTTAGGAATATCGCTTATTTGCTGATTGTGTTCCAGGATCCAGCTGGCAGTACTGTAAATGCTTAAACCTCAAGGAAGTAGACTTCATTCTGAGCGCCCACTGTCAGGACATGCGACATCTGACCAGTCTTTGTGGAACCATGCACATGCTATACCTTGAACTAATATTGAGAGCAAAGGTTTAAAACTTTTTGAGAAGGTTTAATGTTTCTAGTTATAGCTAAGAAGCCTCTGGTGAGAGATACACATCTTTTGAGATGACTTCCTGTAAGTCAAACTGAAGTAGAAGAAATTACTTTAGTACTGATTATTCACTTTAATTCCATTTTTATCTGTGACATTAAAATGTCAGCCAAATTTCTGGATTTTTTCAACTGTCTACATATAAAGCACTGCCCTTTGACTAGAACTGGAGATCTTGAGATTATTTTCCTCCTCTTTTCTTTGTATTCTAGATGATATAGAAATAGATAGGGAGAATACAGCTCTTTCTAGAAGTTTAAAAGCAGTGTTCTTGAATTTACTAACTTCTAACACTTGGCTCTAGGGACACCTTACTAGCAAAGTAAAGTGTCATGAACTTCATTAACAAAATTGTCATAAAATGCATTCTGGATAACTGCTAAGTCTTCTGCATAATTTGCACAGAGGTGAAGTGCATCCTGCATGATAGGCCGACTTGCCATTGGGTATTTTTAAATAGACTCCTAGCCCTCGAAGTTGCACGGCCAGCCTACTGAAAGAAAACGCAGGGCACACAGTGAAGAGATATTTTTGATCTTCATATTTATCAGGACTTTAAAAAATGTATTTTAATTGTGACACAACCATCCACTGTCAACTCATTGGAATTACCAGATAGAGTCATAAGGAAATTATCAAAATCACAGAAGATAAAGAATGAAAAGATGAAGGACACAGAACTAAGTTCACTTGATGTAGCATTTCACAATGGGGGAATTGTCTTGCCAAAGGAACTATAAATGCTGAAACTTGTTTTCCGAAGGTTCCCCCTTCACCAGGAGGGACCCTGAGGGAACCTATTATCAGTGTTCCCCCAGCATCTGACCCACATAGGCGCCCCTCCTCTATTAGGTGTGTGTATTCTGATTCAGGATGTGTTTATCTCAAAGTTTAAATCTCAGTAACTCCATTTGGGCTTTCTTCCTCTCTTGGAAAGTATCACATAAGATTGGCAGTGATTTTGCTAAGATCAGAGTTATTAGTTTGAACCAGTTTCTTCACTACCAGAGTTAACTGAGGTGCAGATGAGCTACAGAGGCACCCTACCTGCTAGAAAGCATTGTAAGAGACTCACCAGTTGGCCAGTTTTTCCTATTTCTAGTTTTTCAAAGTCAAAGTGGGCTTGGTCT
>NW_004567110.1:32241189-32368873 GCF_000260355.1 Condylura cristata
GTCAGCCTCTCCAGAGACATTCACCCTCACTCTTCAGCTCCCCCAGGTGTTCCTGGTGGTCTGGAACGGAGTTATGCTCCATCCTCCTTGTCTGATGCCCTGGTCTAACCCTCTAGTGGCCAGAGTTAGCACTGCCCCCTGTAGCAGTGTCCATTGCCCTCCAAGGCCCAAATTGTTCCCTCTGACTGGTATTTTTCAAGTTTTACTTAAAAAGTTGGTTTGAGTTTGATGCCTCCACCTTTCTTTTCCCACTTCATCAGCCCTGTGCGTTTTTGTGTCATTCTCAGAACAAGATTTTTGTTTGAGTTCTGTTTTGTTTCTTTGGTAATGTTTGTAATGAATGCGTTGTAGCAGAAATTTCTCTTCCCTCTGAAGCTTTCGACTTTGTGGGCCAAACAATAGTTAAATGGGGGCAAAGAAAACCAAACTTGTGCAAAAAGAAAAAAAAAAAACAAACCCTGTTGTGTGGTGCAGGCATGAAGGTAGATTCTGGTTATGCGAAAGGTGGCTTGGGACTTTCCTTTTACTTCCCTTGAGCCAGCTGGGTCCGGTCTGGAGGCCTAGCTTCTCTAAATTTTCTTCCTGAGAAATGTGGTTCTCACGTTTCTTCTTCCAGGAACTTGGTAATACAAGAATTACATATACAAAGAGATTATTTTAGTAATGGAAACTCCTTACCTCTCCTTTCCTTCCCTTAACACTCTCCTCTCCCCCCACTGTTATAGATAATTCTGTCATTGATGATTTATTTTTCACAAAAGAAGGTGGGCCTAACTTAAGTTGCAGATCCTTTAATGTGTTAACGTATCTTTTTTCTCCTCAAAGTGGAACAGGTCAAAAACTAAGCAGACAAGGACCAAAATGGGAGCCATTGAACTAATCCCCTTAAAAGTAGTTCTTGAAAACACCTCTGTGACAATTTCATTGCAAGTGGATGTATTGGAAATGGGAAGTGCTTGTAGTTTATATGAAAAATAATAGCAAAATCCAGAGACTTGGAGGTGGTGGACGCCATTTTTTTTAGACATGTTAATGATGTATTTGATACTATTATAAAAAGAATGTGTCTGCCGCTAAAGAACATACAGCTATTTATCTGAAATGGGTGAAGAGGGAATGAGCAAAGGGGTGCTGTTCTGTATGGGTGTCTATCCCCTTACTCCACGGTGAATAAATAAAGTTGTGTTTGCTCAAGCCTGTCCCTGGTCAGTCTGTTCCCAGCCACAGTGGGGAAACTGAGTCACAACCACAGGAAAATATATCTACCTGTCCCACCTTTTCTAGAGAAATAGGGTAGTAGGGTCAAAAGAATCACTTAACTACTTTTGGAAGATTCAAATAACATTTGTTGAAAACACTTCAAGATGGCACATGATGAATCTGGGATTTCTTTAGTACAATTCTCTATTGATTATTAGCAATAGCATTTGAGTTGCGAGAAAACTTCTGATGGCTAAGAGAGAATTTCTGCTGTTAGCTCTTAATGCTAATGTCCTACTGTTGGAGTGGAGATAAATTACACAGTGGGAGTAAGAGACAGTGGGGCGAGCAGGGCTGCCCGGATGCCATGGCAGTACCAACATAAATCAATGGTGACTGGAGCCCTTTTCAGTGCCTAATGCAGGGCCAAGCACCCAGTTAGCACTCAATAAATATTAATTGCAAATACAACTGTGAGTCTGCAGCTAGAATAATGTGGTGCCGGTTTTCCCAGAAATGAAGTTGTTGGAGGAACAGAAAGGGCAAGGGAAATGATTTCACTGGCTGTTGGAAGAGTGCGTTGAAATCGCATGCAATTTGATCAGTCAGTGAGGAAGAGGCTGTGTGACTGACTGCTGTTTACAAACAACTGAGGCTACAGATGCCAAAGGGGTCAGGGAACCATTCAGCTTGGTCTGTGTTGGGACTGACCACTGTTTGTGGCTACAAACGCAGCGATGATTGTTACAGTTCTCTGTTAATGTCTTCCGGTGGGAAGCTACTAAGTAGACATTAGAAGATGTTCTGAGGTTTCAGACATGGAACAGCCACAGGGAAGAGAGTGGCAAATTCAGAACCTAACAATATTTCTTCTGACCACTTAGTGCTCTTCTGGGGTTCCATCTCTGTGTCCTCTTCTCCCTGCCCCCTGTAACTTGAGTCTCTGCTTTCCTCAAGTCTCCTGTCTTTAATCCTACATCTAATAACCTATTCACGCTTCTTTTTCTTTTTTTTTTTAAAGATTTATTTATTTATGCATACAGAACTGGGGTACAGGCCAGAAGTGTGTGTGTGTGTGGAGGGGGATTGGGGGGGAGGTGAGAGGACTCACCAGAGACAGAGCAGGGAACAGAACAGTCAGATCAACAAAGTACATGAGACGAGCAGTGGGTGAGACAGGAGAGGTCTGCTGCACCATGTGGGTCACTTCCCCGGTCAGGGATTGAACTTACGCTGCAGTGACTTCAATAGCTTCATAATGCTGTGCTTTAACCCATGGTGCCACCAGGGAGGGCCCTACACATTTCTTTTTATATCTGGAAATATTTCCCTTCTTTTACCCTAGTACTTTCTTCCTTAGAAATTATACCTGACTTGCTCCTTGCAATCCCACAAAGGGTGTGCAGCTTATTTCAAACTGAGAGCAAGAGACTCGCCCTTATTAGGTCCAAAGTGTCAGCAATATATCCTCCGATGTCAGTGACTCAGTTAGCAACTTGCTGCCCCTGAGAGGTTCTCACAGTGCAAAGACTGCTCAGACCCAGGAGGTACTGTCTCAATCAGAGCTACTTCTGACTAAAGACTAACATAAGCAGTTGATATTATAAGTGAAGATTCCACTCTACTTCCTTCAAGCATGTCAATTTAACCCACTAAGTCATTTACAAATTGGTGACAATCAGGTAGATATTAAAGGTGGAGAAAAATTGGCAAAAGTTAGATAAATATTCTATGACTTGAATTGAAAAGAGCAAAATATGATCCTGAAAAAACTTCACATACTGGGGTCCTGCAAATTAACATAATCTTTAAGAGACAGTTATTTCCCATTATTTGGAGATTAAAGCATCTCTCAAGGGAGCTCTTGTTTTCCAGTTTCCTCTGTTATTATTATTACTATTTAAATATTCCCTGGCACATCACCCCAACACTGAGTCATGAGATTTCTGGACTTGGAAAGAAAGATGTCTCTCTTTCATGTCTTTTAGTACAAGCAAAATAAATGAACAGCGCCAACAGAATAAATCCCCAACCTCATCAACCCTCCTAGGCTTGGGGAAAGTTTGATGTCAGTTAGATATACTCCCAAATGTTATTCTACTTAGTTGCTTCAAAATGACTGCCTGATAAAGAAGCATTTTTGTCCCCACATCCCCCCCCATGACCTACAGAATATTTAGGGAACTATTTGTTAATAAAGCAAATGTCTGTCCTCTTGCGACTTATACCTGATGAAAGAAAGATAAAATAATTACATAAGTATTTAGTTACTGGAAAGTGCTAGAAGTATACAACAAGATAAAGGGAATAAGATAGGATGGGATGGACTTTAAGGTGACACTCATTTACCCGGATGGCCCTGGAAGGCCACTCCAAGGAGTAACATTCAGGAAAGAACCTGGATACAAGACCACAAGACCATTGGTTGGGGGCGGGGAGCATACCAGGCCTGGGGAATAAGTGTGAAGACTTTGAGATAGGGACAAGCTGGAGGGCTTAAGGAACTATTCCTGGTAGCATGTGCAGGAAAGATGATGGTGGAACTGAGATCAAGTGTAGCCAGAGGCAGATTTCACAGGGCCTCACTAATCATCCAAGCAAGATATTCAGCACCATTTAGGGGTCACTCAGAGTTATAGTGATGCCATGGTAATTTTTGCACTTATTTGGAACACTAAATCTGTTCTACCACAGAGTTGAGGAGGGCAAGTATTCATCATGGAGGAAGGGGCAGTGGCTGCAAAAGTTTCCAAGAAAGATCAATTAATAACTCGTGAGGGGCTCTGCACTTACTTCAGGGAATGCTCTTGGGAAGAACAGCTCAAGAATAAGGATAAGGAGATGCCACATAAAAGAGGGTATCAAGATGCCATGGTCTCTTCATATATTGAAGTCTCCCAAGGTGCTAGTATTAGAATGAGGGGGTGAATGGGGAGGGTTTTGAGAAGTAATGAGTTTACAAAGGAGGATCTGTCATGAATGGGGTTGGTCATTTATAGAAGAGACCCCACAAAAAAGCAGGTTGAATAACCCCAGAATATCTTTAGCCCTTAGGCCATGTGAGGATACAATCAGCAAACCCAAACAGAAACTTTACCCAACCATGATCAAAGACTTCCAGCCACCAGAATGGTAAGAAATAAGTTTCTGTAGTTTCTAAGCCACTGAGGCTGTGCTGTGTTGCCCAGGCAAGCTGAAGGACTAAGCCGGAAATGTAAGCTCCTAGCAGAAGTAACTCCACAAGTAACTCCACATGCCAGAACCAGCATGGCTGTCTGGGAAGAAACATACCCTCAAATTTTGCTGAAACATAAGAAGTAAGGTAGTGTTTTTGTTTTTCAGAGAGGGGGAGAGTTTATAATAATAGCCTTTCTTAAGAGACTGATGATGGTTCAACTTTCTTCTTGGGTGCAAAATGTTAATAAATTATTGATTCTTTGTGTACTTGAAAATGAGTTTGATATTGCCTTTGACAAAGAGAAAGATTTTTGCATTTCCAATTAAACTTGTTGCAAACTCTTGTTTTAGATGGTGTATACTGCTGTTTAAAACATATCTTCTGAAGGTGTGATGAAGGATAGTCTGCAGAAAACCAACAGCAGCCTTTTACAATTCCACTTATTACAACTGTGCATTTTGCTGACAAAGTCACAGACAGTAAAATGAAGGCAAGTGCAAACTGCCCCTTTTGATAGCAAATAATATTTTCTTTTTGCTCTGTTAGCAGACTTAGAAAAATGTTAGCAAGATACTTCCTTCAGCTTTTCTGTTTCCCATAAAGCAGACACAAAATAGTAACTACACACGCATACATACACTCTCACACTTACAAACCTCCAATACATACTTCTGCCAGCATGTACTACATATGTTACTTGTGATTTAATACCTCCTTGCATGACATGCACTAACAATATTGTCATCTAATTTAATTTAAATAACTTGGCTACCTTTGGTTCTGATTCAGTGATATTAAGTTGATAAAAAATAGTGCTCATGAAAGATCAGAGGTTTATAATCCATGACTAGAACTGACACTCTTAATAAAAGAGCTGCAGGTTGGTTAATAAATAGCATTTGAGTAACTCAGCATTCATTGGAACTCTGTCAGTGAAAATCATGTTTATTGAAATATTGGTTGCAGAAGTCATAGATAGTCAACCCAGGGGTGGGGAGGGGATGGAAAAAACAATGAGCTGTACATGAGTAAAGTTTTCATTTTTAACCCCTAAAGAAAATTCTAACAGAAATAGTTAGTTTTATGTACATTGATATTTCCCAAACTTACTTGAATATTTTCACAAGTAACTTATTCATATGAGTTTCTGTAAAACATTTGTCCTCTCCTTTGTTACAATGATCATAAACAAGATCTCAGGCATATGTAAATCTTACCTATCTCTCCTCTTGTATTTTGTTCACAATGTTCAAGTTCTTTATCTCCAACAGCACACAGTTAACTGACAACTCTTCCCCATATTCAGCTTTTCAAAGTTGATGAATTCAGAAACAACTATTGGCAGTTTCATTATCTTCAGAATAAAGGCTGAACACCTTGGTCTGGATTCAAGGTCCTCCTCTTTCTTTTCGACATCTAGACTCCACTACTCTCCTCATCCTTGCCAGCCACACTTATTTATGGGGAAATTAGATCCCTTCTTCCAATCTGTGCCTGTGTCCACATCCTCTTCACCAGTAGAGTGCTCTTGAAGTTCCTCTCTAGTGGAAAAATTCCCTGTTGGCTCTCTGACCCCACTTCATTCTCCTCTGTAGTGCAAACAAGATCTCTCTTCTCTGAACTCTTCACACTTAGGCCTGAGCTGCTTCTTCACTATCATAGGCAGTTGGACAGCTAAGAGTCACAGAGTGGATAAAACAGCAGAAGATAGGAATAGATTAATTTTACATCTGGCTACCTCTATGAACTTGGACAAGATACTTAATCTCTCTTTGCTCCAAATAATTTTTAGAAGTAGATGAGAATATATTATGAACCGACAGTGAACTGATAGTTAGCATTTCATGTAGTTATGCTTTATATGTCTAACCATACTAGAAAGACCCCTATTTTTCATCCTCTCACTACTTCCGGTGTGGTGACTTGAGACTCAGGGAATAAATACCCTGTTATCTCTATTGCTGCCCACTTTGTTTGCATATGCATGCTTAATAGCAAACACATCACCACTACCAACAAACAGCCAGCAAACAAAAAGCTACACTGGTGGTCAGTAGATATTGATGAAAGGATGCTTCAAATTTCAGCTATATAGAAATGCAGAAGGTGTGTCTTAGAGAAAATGAAATATTACATAATCCCCATATTACAAATGTAAGTCAAAGTTGAATTACTTTCTCTTCTTTATGAATAGAATGTGAAAAAGTCTTATATTGCCCAGGACTGATATCGAAGTTTTCTTTCCAGTGTGGCATGCTACCTGTCTCTTCAATGCAATGCCTTCCAAAGGCATAACATGGGTAAAAGCTACTGGCAGCAGTTTCAAAACTTAAAGGAACAGTTTTCAATGGGGTTTTTTTTTTTTTTAAAAAATCATTTCTTCTTAAAAAGCTTTATTTTTATGTATTTATGCAAGTAAGAACTGGTGTGTAAGCCAGAAGTGCGGGGGGCTTAGGAAGATCACCAGAGACAGAGTTGGGAACAGAATAGGTGGATCTACTGAAATACACTGTGACGGGGACAGTGGTAAAGACAGGGGAGGTCTGCTGTACCCGGTGGGTTAGCTCCCAGGCAAGGGTAAAACTCAGGCCACAGTGGCTGACAATAGCTTGATAGCGCTGAATCATTAATCCCTGCACCACCAGGGAAGCCCAGAGGTATCTTTCTTTGTGTGATCATATGGACCAGCCACATTCCCCAGGATTTAGCATCAGTAACTCTAAGGCGAATGCCTGATTTAGCATGTTGTTCTTCTCTGGCATCACAACGAAGCCTCAGGTGCACATCTGGCAATGGGGAGGGAGTCCATAGGAAAGAATGTAGTTAGTCCATCTACACATCTGCTTCCCCCAGCTGCCACCAGCCCCTATGTTTTCACTGGACTCAAAGCTCCCAGACAGAACCCTTGGGTTGCTCCGTGTGTTCTTTGTTATTTCGAGGAGGTGAGCAGCCCAGCTCTAGACCCAGCCAAGGATGCACCACACACTAGTCCCAAAGGAAGACCTTTCTATGCTGTTTTCTTATCTGTGAAATTAGAAAAAAAGAATTGACTTCCTCATAACACTTGTGAGGATTAAATGAGATAACACTTAGACAGTACTTAGCAGAATGTTTGGCACATGGTAAGTACCCACTAATTGATAGCTGTTGTAATTGTTACTGCATTTTAAAAATCTAAATAAAAAGCAGGCAGCAGGCATAATTCAGAAGGAGTGGAAGAATCTCTACTATTTCCTTATCCTTGTTTGGTTCCCTGCAAATTCATCGAACATGGTAGCAGTCATATTTTATAAAATGCAATCCAATTTGCATTTGCTGGGCTTTCATATTCCTAATGCCCTTCTTTTTGCTTATGAAGTGTCTGCTTCTGTGCATATTAGGAGATCTAGACTGTGTCATGGATGTGAGTTATTGTTGTTCTTAGTAATCTCTTTAATATGGGAATCAATAAAAGCGAAATTATTTTTGTTTGAATCTTCACTTAATAGTCCTGCTGTTGTGAATACTTTAGTGCAAATAAGCTGGCAAATGCGCATGACCTAAAGGCTGTCCAATGTGCATCTTTATACTAAATTACTATTAGTCTAGAGCAACTCTGTATTTCAGCATTTGTTTTCTCCATAGAGATCAATGACTTTTTCTACATCTCAGATTCTCAGTGAAGCTTTTAGAAATGAAATTTGGAGGTGAATTCATCCTTATTGAAGGTTAAGGAGGGTTAAGGGAAGGTTTTTTCTTATGATATGTTATGCTTATGGGTTAGAAATACATGGAAAACAATTTGTTATTTTCAATAACAAATAATGAATGTTATCCAGAACATACGTGCTGGATTGCATTATCTCAGCAGTTAACCCTCACAAGCCTAAAAGGTAGGTATGTAACAGTAGGTAGTATATTATGTTGTTCTTATTTAGTTAAAATTTATTTTTATTATATTTTGCTATCCATTTTTACATTTGCCATTGTAATTATCATTATACAGAAGAAAATATTGAAGTTCAGGAGGTTTTATAAATTGCCTAAGGTAACACAGTCAGTCAATTTAAAGCCAGAATTTTAATCCAGGCCATCTGACTCCAAAGTCTGTGCTCATAACTGTTTTTTGTGCTGCAAGCATTAAGGATTATTCTAGTTCTAAAATGAGATTCTATGTTGCTAACTCATTTAAATGCTATTCTTTATTTGGGTTTTAAAATGTTTAGTGAAAAAACATGTTATAATTTTGGGGGAACAGCTGTATACTTCATTTCTCTTTTGTAGCCTGGATAACAGAGCACTCTTTATAAGTAAAATCACGCTCTTTATTCTTCCTTTGGAAGAACTGAGTAAATGGCTCTTTGCAAAGCAATGAAGTAAGAAAATGTATTATTCCCCAATTGGGTGAAATGCACGCCATTAGAAGGAATAAGATCCATAATCTATGTCATTCTCTTTCTATGGCAAAAGGTTCTTGTGCCTTAATTAAGGAAGAGAGAACATGAGAGTTCAATAAGAGTCGAAGTCTGTCCTGTTGTGAGGCTTCTTAATGGATTTTCACACCTGATTTCCATCTGCAGATGTAATCAGTAAGAGTGGAAGAGGTCTGGGAAGAGCGCTCTTACAGAGTTCAAGGAAGCAACACTCCAGATATTTTAGTTAGAGCTGAGGTTTACAAGAGCAAATCGATATTTTCTCATCATTTCAACCAGGAGTATTAATCAATATGATCAATAGGACTACTTAAGAGACAATGTTTGGACACAAACACTGGAAAGAGAGAAGGTAGTGAATACTCTATTATATGTTAACTAGTGTCTGAACTTCGGAGCAGCAAAGTCAAAGTCAATGAGATATATACTTACTGTAATCATTATAAAGTGTTCTGAGGCCAATTTGTGCATACGGGACAATTAAAAGTGATATAAAATTGATTCTCAAACAACCCTCAAGAAGTGATTCACGTAAGCATGAGTTGTTGAAAACACATATTGTCAATGCATTTTCCTTTCCATTTACCAGTCACCTATATATTATATTTTATCTAAATATATTAAATCAAATTTGGGCTAATATCACTTGAAATAATCCTTTCAATAAATATTAATCAACAAGTTCTGTGTTAAGGCAGGGGCTCTAATTGGATGCTAATAAGACATGACTGATAGTCTTGTATAATTTGCAACAAATTGAGGTGGTAAGGCCGCCAGTGGAACCAGATTCAAAGCAAGTGTGCAGACTGTGGAAGCTAGATCCTCTTCATTACCCGTAAAATTGTTTCCTAAACACTCAAAGCAGAATCCTCCCTCTGTTCTCTGAGAGTCCTACTAGCATGTCCATATTTTGAAGTTGTTCACTGTCTGCCCTGTATTTACAGCCTTGTTATTTAAACACTGCAGGGACCTTTGTAATATGAACATATATGAAATCCATCTGAGCACAGGTGGTCAGACTTCACCAAAACTTAGAAGTCATCATGCAGCTGCTCCATCTTAACTAAGTTGCTTTCTCTCTGGGTCTCTGCTCTGTTCTTACTCTATCCCAGCTCCCTCAGAAAGAACCATTGTTTCTACCTTCCCTGTAAGCTTGGCTTCCACACAGCTTTGGTTTGTCATGTTAGTGGACATATGCCCTGGTTGTGACAAATAAGCATATTTCAAGTGGACTTCTTATATTTGGGAGATTTCTCAAACAGTGAAACCACCCACTCATTGTGAAAGCTAAAACTTGATTTTCTAGGCTCAGCTGGGAAAACAGTCATTGTTTTTGTAATGATTTTGTTCAGAAGAGAATATCATCGAGAACCAAGTGTCCTTATGAGGACAGCAGAGCGTGAAGGACAGATACCAGACGTTCCCAAGCAGTGATGGCAGATATCCCAGGGACGGTGAGTGTGGGTACACATGCTGTGTCTGCTGTGTGGCCGCTAGGTCTGTGTTCAGAAGGGCCTCTACTGGTGAGACTTAGTGGTAATTTGGGCATTGTTGGATGTGAGCTGTTGGGCCTCTCGAAGGTTCTATTCTTTTCCTAATAGCATTTTCCTTTTCCTTTTTTTTTTTTTAGATTTTTTTATGCATACAGAACTGGGGTACAGGCCAGAGGTGTAGGGGGGATGAGAGGATTCACCAGATCAGATCTGGTGAATAGGCAGATCGACAAAGTATACTGCCGAGGGGAGTAGCGGGTGGATCAGCAGAGGTCTGCCATGCCATGTGGGTCACCTCTGGGGCTGGGGATTGAACTCACACTGAGCTCGCTTGCAGTGCTGTGCTTTAACTGGCTGTGCTACCAGGGAGGGCCTCCAATAGCTTTTAATTTTTTTTTCTATTTAAATTAGCCTCTATGGATTACGTGCTTGTAAGCAAGATATTTGATATTTATGGATTTAAAGCTCACACTAAAATTTTCAATGGGCTCAGAATTCAGAAATATCAAGTGTAATGAATGATAGCAAGTAATTAGACTTTGATTCTATAAATGAAGAGGTAGAGTATAAAAAACATAGCAACATAGCTTGGTGCTTACCAAGGCAGGACTTGGAAATAATTGGTTAAATTTGAGTTCTTGGGGGCCCTCCCTGGTGGCGCAGTGGGTTAAAGCACAGCACTGAGAAGCTAAAGCCACTTAAGCGTGAGTTTGATTCCCGCCTGCCCTGGAGGTGACCACTTGGCGCGGCAGACCTCTCCTGGCCCGTCTGCTGCTCCCCTCAACAGTGTATTTTGCTGATCTGCCTGTTCTGCTCCCCACTCTGTCTCTGGTGAAGCCTCTCACCACCCCTGAGCCTCTGGCCTGTACCCCAGTTCTGTATGAACAAATAAATAAATCTTTAAAAAAAAAATTTGAGTTCTTGCTCTAATATTTACTAGTTGATCTTGACCTAGTTATTTAATCATCTGGATTTTCATTTTCATGACCTGCAAATAGGGACAACAACATTGTATTTTGCTTGGCAAATTAAAAGTGTTCAGCAAAAGTAAGTTCTTCTGGTACCATGTGTAGATATTCACTTAGATTTTTGTGATTTATTGATAATGACAATTATTTATTGGTTTATCATCCAGGCGTTTTAATGAAGACAATATGTCCAAGATCTTTATTGTTTCCTCATGTCACAATTGCTGGATTTTTCAGATAGAATAGTTGATGGAACAAATGACTCAAATTTTAAAGGCTTAGCACATTTATAGTTTATCTAATAACTAAGTAATAGTCAACTCACTGTTGGTCAATCACCATCCAAGTGTAACTCAGGGACCTTGGTATTTCTGCCTCTATCCCTTTCTGTCTCTAGGTTCTTGGCATCTCTTTCACCCTACCTCCACCCTGCCCCCACACCACTAAGGCATGGGAAAGGAAAACTGAACAGCTGGTGAAGCATCAGAGTGACTACAGGACATCCCTATTTGAAGACCTGCTGTATATCCATTCAGTGACATAGTGCCAGTTATAGGAAAGAAGGAGCTGCTGACACACAGCACATTAGGGACGCACCTTGAGAACAGCATACTAAGTGATTTGGCCTGGACTGCCAGGCCTGCTGGACCCTGGAAAGGAGAGCCTAGGAGTGAACCACTGGCGTAGACACAAAGGTCAAAGCTACATGGTTCCTCTTATATGAAATTTGTGCGTGACAGGATCTGGATCACTGGTTGCCAGGGACTAAGGGAATGAATGGACCTAGTGCTTAATCAGGGCAGAGGGTTTTTTTTTTTCTGAAAAGAAGAAGTTTTAGAGATCTAGAGGGTTGATGGCTGTACAACATTGCAAATACACTTAATGTTGCTGAGCTGTATATGTCAAAATGGTTACAGTGAAAAATTTTATGTTATGCATATATAACTGCAATATTTTAAAAAGCCAACAACAAAATGAGGGGAATAATAATGATTGGAGAGAGTTTCTATCACCAGCGAGCATTTTATAACCCTAAAAACTAAAAAAAATAATTATATATGTGCTGGAATAAATAATAGAAGAAAGGAACAAAAAATGTTGCAAACCCTCTGAATTAAGTTCAGAGTATTTAAATATTTAGTTTATAATGAAGGTGGTTGTCAGAATTGAAACAAATTTTTTTTTTTTAAAGATTTATTTATTTGTACATACAGAACTGGGGTACAGGCCAGAGGCTCAGGGGCGGTGAGAGGCTTCACCAGAGACAGAGTGGGGAGCAGAACAGGCAGATGGACGAAGTACACTGCTGAGGGGAGCAGCGAGCGGGTCAGGAGAGGTCTGCCACGCCATGTGGTCTCCTCCAGGGCAGGCGGGAATCGAACTCATGCGGAAGTGGCTTTAGCTTCTCAGTGCAGTGCTTTAACCCGCTGCGCCACCAGGGAGGGCCGAAACAATTTTTTTTAATTTTATAAATGATTATACAGAAACTGGTGGATATATCGATTGATTACAAAATTAAATGTTAAAATAACAGAAGAGCAAAGAAATTATGGGTGAATATTTGTAAACACTTTGGAGAAAGGAAAACATTTATAAGGTTTTATAAGCCTATAATAAATAAAAAAACATAGACTAAAAACAAAATCATCAGTGATGTTTGACTGCTTAGAATTATGAGATTAAAAATTCCATACCATAGAATCAAAACATAAAAACAAACGAGAAAATATATGACAAAGGTGTTTTATTATCAAAGAACAAAGGGCTACTAAAAGAAAGAGAAACTTAAACTTTTGTGGGTTAAAAATAGCTCCCAGGCCCTCCCTGGTGGCGCAGCGGGTTAAAGCACTGCACTAAAAAGCTTAAGCTGCTTCCGCATGAGTTCGATTCCCGCCTGCCCTGGAGGTGACCACATGGCGTGGCAGACCTCTCCTGACCCGCCCGCTGCTCCCCTCAGCAGTGTGCTTCGTTGATCTGCCTGTTCTGCTCCCCACTCTGTCTCTGGTGAAGCCTATACCCCAGTTCTGTGTATATGGATGAATAAATCTTAAAAAAAAAAAAAAAATAGCTCCCTGTTGACATTCTGATAGAAATTGCAATAATTTGAGTTGGTTTTTAGTTACTCTTGGTTTCTCTCACATACCACATATTAGTTCCTTGTAAAGTCTTTCAATACCAGAAACCCTCCCCTCCAATGAGACAAGATACATATCGTCTCTCCTCTCATTTTCTGCCTCTTCTCCAGCCTTCCTGGGTAGGTCCTTTTCCACTCGTCCAACTGCCTTTGTGATAGATTTTCCCCCTCCAGTCTCCTTGGTGTGGGGAATGATCTTTACACAGGAGCTTTGTGTCTCCCCAGCGGTGTGACTAATTCAAGACACTTTTTATACAGCGAACACAACAAAGTGGAAACTGAAACAAGAATGAAAAAAATGTGGTAAACATAATGTGGTGACAGCAGCTCAAAGACTACTCTTGAGCAGCTCTCTTTTGTGGCTTCCATACTTAAAGGCGAAAGGGGACAAGATTGGGAGTTTAATGTCCTGAAGTGAAATAGGTATAGGTTCAGAGCTTGTTTTTCTTTTTTGTCTCCCATTTAAAGAATTGAAACATTTTTAAGGTCAATCCACTGATTTCAGACTGTTTAAACTTACTTACAGACTACTTGATTATGAGGAAATAGTGTCTTAACAATTATAAGAATACCTAATGGTACAAATCAACAACAATGCAAGTTTAAACTTATTAACATGCATTAGGTAAAATGATTTTGTATCAGATTTAAACCAGATTTCTTGGTAAACAGATATAAGGGAAGACAACTGTTGTGTTTTGATACTCCTGTGGATAAGAGTGAATTAAAATTAAAATTAATTCTATGTCATTTGCTTAAACATTAGATAAGTATTTGCTCTGTAGCTGATAGGTAAGCATTTTTTTTTTTTAAGATTTATTTATTTGTGCATACAGAACTGGGGTACAGGCCAGAGGCTCAGAGGTGGTGAGAGGCTTCACCAGAGACAGAGTGGGGAACAGAACAGGCAGATCAACAAAGTACACTGGTGAGGGGAGCAGCGGGCGGGTCAGGAGAGGTCTGCCACGCCATGTGGTCACCTCCGGGGTAGGCGGAGCTCGAACTTATGTGGGAGCAGCTTTTAGATTCTCAGTGCTGTGCTTTAACCCGCTGCGCCACCAGGGAGGGCCCAGGTAAGCATTTTTTCCAGAGTAATATATTTTCTTAAATTTAATCTACCTATGATAACGCTGCCTATCTGAACTGTAAGTGACCATAGAGATGTGTGTGGTGTGGCCTTTTTATCACATCATCTACAATTAAACCCTCTTTTCCTTTGGTGACCAGAGTTTTTCAGACCATGTCTAAGCAATCCTGGGAAATTCTACTGGCAAACAAGAATAATTGGGAGTTTGTAATTATTTATTTTTTAAAATTAATTAGTTAATTTTTAAGTGAGGTAATATCTGGCCATCTCTATCAGGAATTACTACCATAGTAGATCTACCACCAACATACAGATACTCCACCACTCCCAATTATACCTCCCTCCCTCCCTGTTCTTTCCTCTTTCCCATCCTGTCCCTGGTTATCTCCATTCTGCAGAAATTCTTTATAAAATTTTTGATTTGGCAATTTGCTAATGAAAGGAAAATTATATTCAGCATTTGTTTCCTGTGCCTGCTCTTTGTAGTGGTGGTTATATATCCATGATATATCCATGACTCAACCTACAGAAACAGTGATTCAGTAGGTGCACTTTAAATGTTGCTCTAGTAATTTTCCTTTTACAGGCTTTCTTTGGCAGTGGTCTATCTATATCTATCTATCTATCTATCTATCTATCTATCTATCTATCTATCTATATCTATTTCTATGTGTATAGCTATATCATATTTATAGTGATGGCTATATCTATACCTACATCTATATCTATAGCCTCTCTATATTTTCCATTTATATTTTTCAATCCTTTTCTTGTTATTTTGCTTTTGTTCTTTTATTCTTTAGTTTCTTTTTTGCATCTTATTGATTAGCTTTTTTGAACAGGTGATAATTTTACTAAGCAGCACATGCTTTGTTTGAACATGGCTTACAAGGGACAACACCGAAGAAATCATTAAACTTCTATTTCCAATTCAACCATGAGTTTATCTGCTAGAACTACCACCCACTTATTTTTATTGAGAATTGTAGAAGGCTGGGGGTTATTTGAGAAGCTGCAAAAACCATAAGCTACAATCTGAAGAAGTAATTGTACTCTTTCTCCACTGTAACAAAGGGTTTAAGAAGAGGCCATCAGTAAAAGATACACATGTTAGAAACCTTGCAGAATCAAGGGTTCCAAGAAGATGGCATTGAATATATTGTTTGCAAAAGAGTCCCGAATACATCTTTCAAATATAAGTCAATGGGAAAAAATGACTTGGTTGCAGTTACATTTTTAGGAACACAACGATTACATGAAACAACCTGCAGTGAATTTTTATTACTTCCATTTTTATTGTTGGCAGATTATATCTCTTTTAAATTAAAAATTTCCGAAAAAAAACTATCTCACAAGGAATATGACAAAAGTAATTCACCTTCTAAAATTGTCTCATTTTACACCACTTTGTGTTGTGAGCTAACAAACACAGTTTAATATGCTTTAAGGCATCAACTGGTCAGGAAGATAAAATTAGTTTCTGAAGGTTGAAAATGAATGTGTTGCCAGTCCATTCCTGTGCAGATTTGAACTAGTCCTCATTAAGCAAAGTAAAACTTGAACTTGTTAGTTTCAAAAAGTATTTTTTTACATATATACTATATTAAAAAAAAAGACAACACACTTGAATGCAGATCATGACAGACAGTTACATCTGAGATGTAAGAAAAATTCTGGCATTATAAGGGTGTCAACATAATCAGTAAAAAATTATTTTTGATGACATGAAGAGGAAAAGTGTTAGCAGAATGAGAAGAATTTTTGAACAGCAGATACATAGCAAAGTCCTTTCCCCTTGTCTGCCAAATGCACCCACACTTGTCATCAGTGAATGCAATTAAAATTTTTTTTTTTACAATACAGAAGAGACTTTTGGCAGTCAATGAGGGCTAATTTTTTTTTTCACTTGTACACCCCTTTTAGCCACTGTGAAGATGTGAGCTGAAAGATGTTCATAGAGTTGACTTTGTCCTTCAAATATGAATTTGTGAACAAATTGAGACAAATTTGGGAAAGTGAAACAGATCATGCACTGCTTTACATACTAAGACAGCTCAGCCAAAAGGTTAAATCACTTAAAGATAAAATAGTCTCTTCTGGTGTTCTCATTTGCATTTTTTTTAACAAGTGAATTTTAATTTTTTTTTTAGACAAAGAAAAATAGCAAAATAACAAAAAAACAAAACACTTTATGACCTCCTTAGGTAAGAAATAACATAAAACTTAATAGTTACAATCTATAAAGTGTAAAAAGAGAATACTCTGGAATGTAGAGAGCCTTTCACGAGCCACAAATAAACATCTCAATATATTTGCTTTGTAAATGTCACATGCATCATAGTCTTTGGATCCTGTTTGGTCTGTGGTCACTTCAATGAAGCAAAATATATGGTGGAGTCAAAGCCTCTCAGATTCTTTATTTTCTGACCCCAACACAGACACACAGAGTTGCACAATACTTTTGCAAGTGATTTGGTGGATGAGAAGAATGTTTCAAAATTTTTAATTTATTTGATTATTCTATGAAAACATTAAGTTACTGTAGTCAACAGTATGATTATAACTTTATGATTAACTCATAAAGGGAAAAATATGGCTTAATATGAGTTTCTTTTCGACATCTTTGGACAATGGAAAGGCATGGTGAATACCACACAACAAGCAGAGAATAGAACTAGGAGTCATCTTAGCATAATTCCCTCCAGTCCCATCTTTGTTACCCAAATGGCAACATCTTGTTTTTAAAAGTATTATTCTACATTCTGTTTCCTTATTCACTCACCTGTTGTTGGGCACTTAAGTTATTTTTGTAGGTTGGCTATTGTAAATAATGCTGCAATAAACATATGAGTGCATATGTTCCTTTGAATTAGTGTTTTTGCATTCCTCAAGTAGATACCTAGAAGTGGAATTGCTGCAGCATTTGGTAGGTCTATTTCTAATATTTTGAGAAACCTCCACATTCTTTTCCCTAGGGGCTGGACCAGTATTCCCACTAATAATGTGGGAAGATTCCCGTTTCTCTACATCCTTGACAACACTTGTTTCTGGTCTTTTTGATATGGGCCATTCTCACACATAGGAGATGGCATCTCATTGTGGTTGTGATTTGTATTTTCCTGATAAATGATGATGAGCATTTTTTCATGTGGCTGTTGGCCACTTCTTTGGAGAGGTGTTCTTCTGTTCGTTTTTTGATTGGGTTATTTGTTTTCTGATTTTTGAGTTGTGTGAGTTCTTGCTAGATCTTTTTTAGTTTGATGTAGTCCCATTTGTATATTTTTGCATTAGAGTTGAATCCTCCAAAGCATCATTGAGGCTGATGTCACAAAATGACATTATGGATCCAGGCCTTATATCCAAGTCTTTAGTCCATTTTGAGTTAATTTTTCTGTTTGGAGTGAGACAGTGGTCTAGTTTCATTTTGGCATGTGGCTATCCAAACATTTGATGGAAGTTACTTATTTCCTTTATGTATACAGTTGGCTCCTTTATAATAGATTATCTCTCCATATAAGTTTGGATTTCTTTCTGAAACCCACTTATTTCACTTCTGCTGAGTGAAATAAATCAGAAGGAGAACCGCAAATACTGAATGATCATACTCATACGTAGAATATAATGAAACAAAACAAGGGAATAGGCTAAATCTAAACCAAACCAACCCTAGAAGTCTAATGGTCTAATTGAGGCTACCAGAGGGAGAGGGAAAAGGGAAGGGAAAACAGGGGAAATGGTCCAGTGAACTATGTTATAGGGTTGGGTGTACTATGTGATGAACATGGTGTATAACGTATGTCCGAAAAGGTATGAACTATACACTTAAATCATATACGGTTTTGTAAATGAATGCTACCTATAAGTATTATAATAATATATTAAAGTAAAAAGAACTAGGTGTACTCACGAAGTTCACGATTACCATTCATTTTTTTTCTGACTTCAGTTATGTGACTTCTTCATTTTTTCCCTAGCTCTACCATTAAAATGGAGGCCAAAATTAACTCAGAAGTGTTTAGGAGGTAGAAGAGAAACTGAAAATACATCTGCAGAAGGTAATAAGAAAAGATTGAGGGTCTGTGAAGAAACAAGTATTACCAGAAAACAGAAATGAGTACCTAGCTGTATTTTGCTAAGTATTAATTACTCTCTGCAGTATTGGATCTAATTATCCAGCATTAAAGGAACAGTTAGAGAATTGAAAATACGATTTTGATTGGCTTATTTGTATTTTTATTCACTGCATAGTCACATCTTTAAGCTAAACATGATATTTTTTTTTTTGATGTAAAACAGATTAGTGTGTCATAAAGGAAATGTTTGAATTTTGAGGAACTCACCTAGATGTTGGCTAGGCTAAGGGACTCTGCTCTCCTATTCTTGGAACAGGATATCCAAAGTTAGGCAACACCACTATATATGTGATTAATTTTAATTTTATTAAAATTAGTTTTCAATGGCTTAATATTAATTTCTCATAAATGTAATCAGCGAATGATAGCTAATTTAGAAAATGTTGATATCTTTAAGTGAAAGATTAGTATTTTTACTCAGTTTAGTGAATCACATTATTAGATGTTAACTTTTCCCCTTTATCAATGAAATAGTTGAGTGTTTCACTGTGATACCATAAACATATGTACAGAATTGAAAGATCCTTAAAACTTCATGTAGTTATTCTGCCTTTGAATCACTAAGGGGAGGTTCTTACATGCTGATTATTATACTTCACCTCAAATAATCATTTAAAAGGCATCAATATGTTCTAAATCAATGTTCTCTAAATAAAAAATTATAAATAAAATAAATCAATAGCTCATTGTGTGTTTGATGGCATTCAAGTTATAAGCACAGATTTAGTCCTTACTTAGTAGAAATAAGATCCCTTAAGACAAATTAGAAAAAAATGACAAATGACTATCACAATTGAGCAATGATTCAGTTTATGTTACAAACTTTGCTTTTGCTATTTTATGGCGATTATAAAAGCATGTCCCCCCCAAAAAAATGGAAAAAGAATTATAAAGAATGGGAAAGTAAATTGCCCTTAATCACAGTAGCAAGTGATAACTACTGCTAATATTTTAGTGTATTTCCTTTAAGTAACTACTGTGCATATTTATAAATCAGAAATTATAATATATATGTGTAGTTCTACGCTTACTTATTCACAATTCATTTCTTAATTTTGTATGTAATTTGCCTTTAAATAGTATTCACAACAGTATTCACAAAAGAATTTTTAAAAATGGCCCATAAGTCAAAACACTTTTCAACTATATATTATCTAACTACTTTCTAGAAAGATTCTGTTAATTAAAAATACCTTACTCATTAGTTTCTGAGAATATCTGACCCACATGGGTCATATAAATCTTGTCAATTTGGTATATAAGAATGGCATTTCAATACAGTTTTAATTTTTTGATAACTACATTGCTTAGTTCTTTTAATTTTTTCCAGGAGTTATCTGTTCATTTTCTTTGCCTATTTTTCTATTGGGGCATAGAAATTTTTTTAGTTAATTTTTATAACCTCTCTAAATATTAGCAATGTTAAATCTGAGTCAAATTTATTTTAGGAATTTTTCTGAGTTTTACTTTATATTTTTAACAGAGAGATGTAAAAAGATTATGCAGTGGATTTATTGGTCTTTGCTGCTTTTGATTTTTTCCTTTGTTTTTATGTATTGTGATAACTGACTTATTTATATTTGCTTTTCTTAAAAGATTTTTTCTTTTGATTTTAATGGGAGTTATTAAAGTATTTGCATGTCAAATGTTCTTTGTATTGTTTCAATTTTATCATATTTGTTGCTGAAATTAGCAAATAATCTAGTTTCCTTATGACTACTCTTTAAAAATATATCACTTGCTACCCATCTGGAATTAATATTGTTGAGTTTTTTCACAGTTAAGTTTTCCAATATAATTTGTCAAATAATCTCTTTTTATTGGTTCTTGATCTTTCTTTTGCTACATATTAATTTCTTACATCTATATGAAATTTCTGACTTAGTGTTTCCTATTTTTGTCATCTTCTTGTAGAATCTAGAGACAACACAGTGTTTTTTAATCTTGGAGCTTTATATATATATATGTGGGAGGGGGCGAGTCCTGTGTGTATTTAAACTTTTTTTAAAAGATTTTTTTTTTTTTATGCACATAGAACTGGGATACAGTCCAGAAGTGCAGGGGAGGTGAGAGGCTTCACCAGAGACAGAGTGCGGAGCAGAACAGGCAGACTGATGAAATACACAGCTGAGGGGAGCAGCAGGTGGGTCAGGAGAGGTCTGCCATGCCATGTAGATCACCTCCCTGGTGGGGATCAAACTCATGCGGAAGTGACTTTAGCTTCTTAGTGTTGTACTTTAACCCGCTGTGCCACTTGGGAGGGCCCGCTTATAAATATTTTAAAGTTTATTAAGGCAAATTTCTTTCATCAGTCTTCTTTTTCTTTTTAAAGATTTATTTATTTATGCATACAGGAACTGGGGTACAGTCAAGAGGTGAAGGGGCAGTCAGAGATTTCACCAGAGACAGAGAGGGGAGCAGAACAGGCAGATCTAAAATATATCTGAAATACAAGGCTGAGGGGAGTTGTGGGTGGGGCAAGAAAGATCAGCTGTCCCATGTGGTTCACCTCCCTGGTGGGGGATGGAACTTGTGCTGCAGTGGCTGTGGCCAGCTTAGTAGTGCTGCCCTTTAACCCATAGCATCACCAAGAAGGGCCTCGTCTTCTTTTTCTAGATTTCCATTGAGACTATGTTAAATCTACTAATTATGGTATTTGGTCATCTAACTCAGAAAAATAGTATCATTGAAAGACTGAATTTCAAAGGTGATAACTAATAGAGAGGAGAGTTACAGGTCTTATAAGAAAATTTACCATGGAAACATTTGACTTAAGTCTGCTGTAAGACTTCCTTTTAGAAGTAAACAGTACCTGAGTTTTGTGAATGAATATGTGTTAATTTGGGGAAGAAGCATAATCCTGTGTGGCTGCAGAAGTCAAACTTTTATTTTTTGTGGTGACACAGGTTTTATCAAATTATTGAATTTATTGGCATTTACCTAATTGTGTATACGTGGAATCCTCAGTTCACTGGGGTGCAAATGTGGTATATACATGAGCTTGGTAGGAAGCAAGGAGACCAGGCTTGGAGCCAAAGGGCTTACAAAAGTGAATGTTCCTTCTAAGGACATGAGAAATAGGGTGAAGAAAGAAGGGTTTGGCTTCAACCCACTGCTCAGAAGGCCAACTCAAGGTCCTTTGCTATTCTCTGGGGAAAGGGGTCCATTTCAGGCTTTTGCCTTATACCTATATGTCTGCTTCCTGAAATTTTGATGTGGCAAATACACCCAAGAATCCACTGATAAGGTCCTTATACATTTATTTGTATCAGAAGAACAAGGCATGTTGTGAGCATCACGTTTCTCTTGACTACATGAACATCATTCTAGACGGAAAGTAAAAATTGGTCAGTTTCTCAAAAACATTCAGGTTAAAGTGAATAAAAGAAAAAGCTAAATAGTTCTCTAGTTCTCACTATAAGACATTCCCAGGTAATATCTGGAAGCAAGCAGACCTCAAAGCCTGCTACCTAGAGCATAACATCTATGTTAAGCCAAATTCTCTGGGCTTGGGGCTCTGCCCTTCCCCTTAGGCCCGTAGGTCTAGTGAGGGGCTTTTGTGGAAAGCAGGCCAAGAGCCGAGATGGGACACTGAGCATGCTTCATTGGGGTCACCAACGCCACGAAACCATAGTCTAGATTCAGAGGACCAGAGCCCAGGGCACCCTGCACATTAGCCTTGGCAACACTGCCTCCTGCAGATGTGGCAGCATCCTTCTGAGGGCTCTCGGCTGCCATCGGAGAACTGCAGCCCTGCCAACTGATCTGTGTCTTGAAGGGATGGCTGAGCCTGCTCCTTCCCTGAGGCTGCTCCTTTGGACTATACTCAGAAATATTGTTTTCTTGCTATGAGAACTGTTAAGAGAACATTTTGGCAACTTTCAACGCAACACAGTATTGTTACCTATAGTCACCATGTTGTATATTAAATCCCCAGGACTAGTTTACCTTAAAAAAAAAAAAATTGGCTCAACCATTTTTATACTTTAGGCCACCATCAATTTCCCTCTACCACCACCAACAACCCCAATAATACCTAATTATTGTTTGTTTCATTTTATTTTATTGTTATATTTTTTATCAATGGGAAACTAGCTTCTAAGGTTTTTGATATGTTTGCGAACTTTCTTAACTGGTTCATACTAGTTTATTTCAACTCTTGTCAAAAAGAATTTAGAGAACCCCTTTTGCTTACACAAGTGCAGTTCCCCACAGCTCTGCCAAGTATACCTATGTGACTTGAACATGGCTGGAACGATCCCTTGGAGATTTATAATCACTTTTCAACTTTATGGCTCATCAGTGATGATGTTTTTAAGGTTATAGAGTTAATTTAGATATTTTGAAATTACCATATTAACAGGAGCTTGAGGTTAGTTTTCAAAAACAATTTTTGTAGTGAATAAGTTCCAGCGGTACATTTTCTCACCCTGGCAACTCTGTATATATCGTTCCACACCCATCCAAAATATCCAGTCACTATCTACCACCACCAATACCCCTCTACCTATATCCTTTCTCTTCCCTCCACTCCCCTTGATAACCACCACTCTATTGTCAGAGTAGAAGGGTTTTTTTTTTATTTGTTCAATTACTTTTTCTTAAAACCAAATTAGGGTCAATAGCATGACCAATAATATTGTAACTAGATAATCAAAGAAATGAGAAATGTTAGTCTTGAATCATTGTTATCTCTGGACTCAGTCTTAGGAAATAGAAATATTTACAAAGATGTGGAATCAGTCAGTTTTAGGATATTTAAAGTTAGAAGAAAGGACTTTTACAAATTTTAGTGACCAAATAAAAGACATATAAAGTTTAGGTAATCTAACCACTATGGGTCAAGGTTCAGGATTTTTTGAAAAGATAAAAGAAGTTGATGGCATAAAAGGGTCAAGGGCTACAAGACCACTTTCTTTGAGTCAAGGAGTCATTGACATTGCAATTATAAATAGAGTTCAGTGTGTTCCTGCAAGGTCATGACTGAGAATCCAATTAGCATTAGAACTGAAATCTCTGCTTGTAATGCCACTTGAAGCATCTGAGGTCTTTACTTCAATTGCTTGGGTTGACACACTTGTTTCCCTAATTAGTTACCTTCAACCCTGGAAATTTTTATTTACTTAGGAAAACTTTAGAATTAATTATAGAAGTGTTTCAGAGACATAAACACCAACACTTTTTACCCTCATTTTATTTAGTTATATATATATATTTTTTTAAAGATTTATTTATTTATTCATACAGAACTGGGGTACAGGCCAGAGGCTCAGGGGCGGTGAAAGGCTTCACCAGAGACAGAGCGGGGAGCAGAACAGGCAGATCTACGAAGTACACTGCTGAGGGAAGCAGCGGGCGGGTCAGGAGAGGTCTGGCTCGCCATGTGGTCTTCTCTGGGGCAGGCTGCAGGCGGGAATCGAACTCATGCGGAAGTGGCTTCAGATTCTCAGTGCTGTGCTTTAACCCGCTGCGCCACCAGGGAGGGCCTAGTTATATATTTTTTTGCTCAAATATTGTTTTGTAATTTTCCTAAAATGAGAAATCTTGTCTATTTTCCATGTTATGTTTTATTTCTCTCAATAGCATGTATTACAACTTACATTATATTTATGTATTATATTATGTAAAACTATAACATGTATTACCACTAACAACATATTTATGTTATTTGCTTATTTCTCCCACTGTGATGCGAATTCTCTAGTGTAGTAGATTTTTATTTTGTTTGATACTAGACCCCCAACACATAGAGCAGTGTCTGGTACATACTAAGTTATATCTTGATGAATGAAAATATGCAGTGGAGTCACTAGAATAAAGAACCCTCATTTTTCAAGTTTCTAAAAAAATCTGAGCAAACTAAACATAGAGAAATAATTTCTTAGAAGTATCTTAGAAATGACAGAATTATGTATTTATTTTGAATAGTAATTACTTCAACTATTACCCTTTCTTTTCTTTTCGAGTTCTGTTCTAATGGAGATGGTATAATGGAGATGGACTGTGTACTTTTGCATTCCATCATTTACTAAACAAGTTAAATACACTTTTTGAAAACCTTGTAATACCTCAGGCCACTCTACTAGATGCTTAATTTGGAAGTGAGAGACATGATCGTGTCTCTAGCTGTCCTATCTTTCTTTTGTGTCTCTAGGAGCTGTCCAGTCATTCAGGGGAGAAACATGAAAACACACACACACAACAAAAACAAAAGAAAAAAAAACTCAAGAAGAAACAATTTATTTAGAACTTTAGAACTTGATACACTAAGATAAGACAATTGCTCTAAGTAAGCAGAGTCCAGAAGTAGGACATGGAACCTAGAAAAAGATGTCAGTGGAGGACACTTAAACTTGTAGTAAAGGACCCTTAAACTTGACATCAACTGAGAAACATTATAGTAACAAAAACAATATTAGCAATTACCATTCGGTGAGCACTGGTTTTATGTCAGGTAATTTATAATCCTGATGTTGTATCATTTTAAGAACACTCATGTGGAAATAGTCCTCTATATATATGAGGAAAGGATTTAGAAATAGCTAGTAATTTGCCCAAGATTTCAGAGGCAACCTGTGGCAGAATGGAAAGTAGGGAGGAGGTGGTGAAGACAGTATTGGGAAGTAGAGCAATTAACTGAGCATGCCAAGTCACCATCTACTGGAGTTGAATATGATGTGTATTCGAAGGGGAGAAACAGGAGTGTAATGTTGAAGACCATGGACACATCATGATGCATAAGGATTTATGTTGAAGTTTATATTTAAAGTTAAATTTATATTGAAGTTCTGAGCTCAATATTCTAACGATATGTTAATTATCTAGATCTAGAAACTGGTGAGAAAGCTTGAGATACCAGAATTATAAGTTCTCTTTTTAAGGTAGAGAATTTAAACACGTATTATTTGTGAATTTATGAAAAAGCAGGAGAGAGAGAATTGAGAAGTCTTGAAAAGCATTGCTTCTTAACAGTACTTGCTCTGCTCAGACTTTCTGAGATGTAAGCAATGATCTAGGAACTAATTTTTATTTTTGGTCTTCCTTGTGTCAGGGAATGTACTTGGAATTTCACATGTCACCTCATTGATTCTTATAAATATCCATCATGTAGTAAATCTGCATCCTATGTTAGAAGAAACTGAGCCCTGGAGTTAAGTGCCTCACTAAAGTTCATGTGGCTACACAATGGTAAAGATACACCTCAAACCTGTGGCAACACACAAGCCTTTCTAGTTTAAGCTGCTTTCAGCTTTAGATGAAAACAGCCTAGAGACAGTTTTTTCAACTTCTTAGGTTATGAATTAATAAAGAATTGTAGAATCGGGTCAGTAGCTCCTAATCAGCATTTGAAAAAATAAAATAAAATACAGAGAAGGGACTAGAAGAAAATATGAATAACAGACTACATCATAGGCAGTAAAAGTCAACAGTGGTTGAAATTGTTGTTTCAGTTAGACATATTTATGTGTGCATATAAATATTTATGTGTACTGATGAAAAATGTACTTTCTACTTTTGCTTGAAGTGTAGTAAGACTGAAAAACTGGTTGGTGAAATAAAGATCAGATCACAGCTATTACTCCAGCTCATTCATTATTTCTTCTTTCTATGAAGCTGAATGTTCATGGCTAACTAACAAACCATAGAAAGAAAATGCTTCATGAAATCTGACGGTTAGTTGATCAGCCCTTTCCCTCATCATCTCAGTTGATTCGCAATCTGGTAAATCTTCTTTAATTTAACTATTTGTCTACCCTATTTAGGGAAAACATTGAGTAGCAATTTCAGTTCCAAGGAAAAATGTATATGGGATCATTTATTTGAGGTGATAAATTGAGGGGATTTCCCCCTTATTCTGGATTTATGTCCTATCATGGATGGGAAAGAGCACTAACACGTACAGAAGTATGTGAATATGTTAATATTCATAGTTATTGAACACAGATTTATTATCTATATTGTATATAGTCATACATAAAATCCAACTAAATTCCATGTGTATGGTGTTAAGTCACAATCTGTTTCTCTTCGGAACCCTATTCTGTGTACAAACATTTTTTCAACACATGTGGATTAGTAGTAGGAGTAGATGATTTAAAAATGTTATGTTAAAGCAACAACTTAAGTCAGCATGTTAAGGGAATGTGAAAATCAAAATAGTACTGTAATTCCTGTTAGTGGAAATAAGAGGGAAATTCTAAAATGTGGGGACATGAGAGATTTCTCTTATATGTTTACAAATGTCCCAGCTGTTGTCAATTTCTTCTGGAAGAAATTTAGATACATGAAACTCCTCAATAAGTATAAATTTTCTCTTTTTTAGCAAAGCAAATTAACCACCTACTTAGTAAAGAAAGTTGCCCACATTGGTCATTTTTCCTTTCCCCCATTTTATATTCAAATATTAATGCTAGAAATACCTTGATGAACCTAGATTTTATTCTGTAGCACATTTAGGGATCTTATAAATCTGAGTAAATTATTATAACCTGCTAGTTGGATTAATTATGGTTTGTTTTTGACTAGTTATATTTAGAGTATTAAAATGCAGCAAATTTAATTATACAATGAAGTAACAATTCCATGTGCATGTCACTCACAAGATATTTAAAAATAGCCAAGCCAATTCTTTCACAGTGTTGCTTACAATAAATTAATATAGAAAGCCCTCAGGATGCTTGGTCTGTGGTGTGGAAACTGATACAGTAAACATTTGTTTATTTTTCTTGAAATTGTGTATGCCGTAGATTGGTAGTGTTTAAACATTACTGTTCAGCTAATTTTGCCTTTTCGGAATAAAGTTGAAGAATTGTGTATTGGAGCCAGGAGTTATGCTGTCTGTCAAACATCTTTAGTTTATACTACTCTTCCTTGAGTCCCTTGATCAAGACACCTAGGTTATTATTTGTGTGGAGAAAGGGAAGTTACTGTATCAAATAACCGAGAAGTTAAAAAATAGGGCTAAACTCAGGCATGGCTGCATTCAGAAGCTCACACATTGGCTATAGTAGCTTGCTTCTTCTATCTGTTGCCCAGCTTGGCCAAGCTTTCTTCCACATTTTGGCTTCCTTTTCAGGATCCATGTGGTCACAAGATGGCAGCAGCTGCTCCAGCCTCACACCTCCTTAAGTAAAAGCCAAACAGAAGGGGGAAATGGCCTTTCTGTTTAAAAATCTCTTCTTGGTTACTTAAGTAAAAGTCCTGAGATTAGCTCTGATTTATTCGGACTGTCTTGGCTTGAGCTAAATTCCTATTCTTGGATCAATCTTTGCAGCCAGGGGAATTCAAAGTTCTCATTGGCTGAACTTGCACCTTATGCTCCATCCCTGGAACCAAGAATCGAGGTTCAATTCCAAGCACATGGATTGAAAGTTGGGAAGGGGGATGCTTTTAGAATAGAATTGGGCTCCTGGAGAACCAAATATATCCACAGAGCTCAGATTATGTTTATTTTCTTTAAGCAAATCCAAATTTGTTCCCCCTCCACAGGAATAAGACATTTATATACATTTATCAATTTCAGTCTAGGGGATTCTGGAAGGAACCATCACGTACTGGTTTTTGCCTAGGGTAGGTCTCAGTCTTCTCACCTCCTAGTGCTAGGTGCTTGAGTTCCAGTTTGTTCAAGCATTTCCTTGTTTTGATTTTAGTTCTGGGGGGGAGTGGGGGTGGTGGCAGGTGTTTTGGATTTCTCCGCTTGAGCTTCAAATAGTAGCCTCTTTCATATAAGGAAAACCATGGATTCTGACCTGGTTGAGGCTACAGAGAATCTGAATAGATTGAAAGTTTCAGATTGAAGTCAGTAGCTCTTGCTCTGTTCCCTAACCCTGCAGATCTCTGGCAATGCACACTCTGTTCTGGTGTATGCTTGTGTACCCCTTATCCAATGCACTGCTGGGCCTCAGGGGCCCTGATTTTGGTGGGCATCCCTGTCAGGAGCAGTAAGGTGCCCCACACCATGTTCTCTCCTTCCTCCTGTAAATTGTACTAATCCGTTATCATGCTAAACAAAGTTCATTTCAAGTTTGTCTTACCCCTTTAAATCAGATGGATGCTTCTAGCATGTACTACAATATCTAGTTCAATACTCTGGTTTCTCTTCAGATTGTATAAATCTTTCACCTTTTACTACAATATCTAGTTCTCCCCAGTGTTAAAACAGAGATGATGTTGTTTTTCTGACCTCCATCTCACTTGCAGGTGTAAAGACCCAAACAGATAGTTCTTATAATAGAAGTAGAATTTCTAATACTTACAGAACAATTTCTGTGAAGGCTATGTTGTTTAATCCTTACAATAATTTGGAGCAATTATTCTAAAATAAGAAACATAAGGGTTAGAAAGTTTAAGTAATTTGCCCAGTATCACACAGCAGTAAAACTACTGATCTCATTACTAAGTTCATATTATTGCAGAGCATAACACAAAAATAAGGCATTGTCATTGGAGTCCATCAATCTTAGGATTTCTATGTTTTTATGTTTTGTAGCATTAAAATTGGCATACATCTTACAGTCTATCCCAAGAGACCAGCCATGATGTAATAGTCATTTCCAGCTTATGTACATGTGGTCATCACTGTTTTATTCTGATTGTTACTTCAATAGAGTTTTGTATCTGTGTTGAGTTTAAATACTATGAAAAATGTTATAACAATATTACAATATTATTTGGCATCGAAACAGAAAGTAATTTAACAGTGAAAGACACAGAAATAGAGCACTGAAGCATAAATATGATATAGCGAAGCAAATATTCATCCCTGGAGGGAAAACTACAATTTCACATTTTCTTCTACGGCAGTGGCCACATGTTTTATGGGATCTTAGAAAAGAAGATGCTCAAAGTAAAGCCATGTTATGTTTGCTACAGAGATGTGAGGATTACTTGTTACATGCCAACATTTACCAAAGCTATAATGAACTCATTTTGCTTACATTTTTCTTTTTATGTGATAAACATTTATGTCTAAATAAGTCTCAAAGAGATTTTTGGTAATATGATATAAAAGTGTTAAGAGATAAGATATATAGTGTCACAGTTTAATTGGTATCCATTTGTTTTTATTAACATGTACAAAATATCTGTGTTTCTTGTGGCTTGGAAAGCCTTAGTTTCCATGATGTATGATATTTTATTAAATAAATAAGAGAAAGTTATATATTTTGACTTTTTCATACAAAACTATAATGAATCATCCATTAGTTGTTTAGTCTAAAAGGAAATTATTAATTCTGAAAGTTAAATCACTAGTGGTTTGGACAAAACTTCAGAATTATGAGATCCTTATTTATTCATCTGGCAAGAATAAGAGAAAACATAAAATTGGCTAAAACCATAAAAGCAAGAACAGATTTCAGGCCAGGTAATTACTCAAGCTAGGCCTTTGTTACTACAAACTGGTCAGGGCAGGGTAGATGGACCATAGCATATTTTGAAATTAGCTTTTAATTTGGGACTCAACATAATTATATATCAGTTCTAGTTCTAACTTCAAATTAAAAGGATTTAAAACTTTTCTTTTTTATATTTTTAGTTATCTCTCAGCATAACTCTAAGTTCATTGGGAGGAAGAACTTACCAATTGGAATCCAGATGCCCTTATTTCTTTTCATTAATATTTCCCTTCCTCCAAAGATTTAAACTTTAAGTTACTACATTTTTTCTTACAAAGCATATTTGATGGAGGAAGAGAAGCTATTCTCAAATTACTGGAAGCATTTACTTAAAAACTCATTTTTATCACTATTTCAAGGTTATTGAACTATAGAGATTTAATGAAAGGTTATGAAGTCATTGAATGAAATTATACCATATTTGGCCCAGAATTACATTAGGAAATTTCATTAGTGGAGGCTGGACATTTTTTTTCATGGAAGTGAACCTTCTTATCGCTGTTTGTTGACAAATAACTATGCCTCAATAGGTTCAGTAATGATATAATCTTTTTACCACTAAATCATGTTGGAAAATACAATATATTTTCAGGAAAATGACAATATGGCATAGTTCCAAATGTGGGTAAATTTGATTTGATTACTAATTTAATATCACTGGAACTTTTCAGTTTTACAGTGTAGTCTTAAGAGTTCTTCAAACTGTGGGGATTCACTAATGAATATGTTCTTAGAAATGATTACTGTTATTACCATCACTATTATTTTTGTATAATCTTTTGGGATCACTGCCCATGTACCCCATGTACTGTATTGCTAAATTCTTTTACTGTAGAATCCTTGAAGGTAAAATATCTCATTCTTGAATGAACACTATCATATTTTGTCCTATGTGTTGATTTCCTGGTTGCTGTATATTGATTTAAATCTTTCCTGTTATCAATGTGGTCTTTGTTCCCCTAGTTAGACACCTCTGAAGATCATACACTATGTGTCCAAACAATTTCCAAGTAGTCCTGAGGGCTATTCTCTTTAGTATTAGTATGAGCTGGATACAGTGCCTGGAAGAAAGGGTTGGATGTGGTGGTGTCCTCAAAGACAGTGTGAAATACAGTTATTGAAAGAGCAGGTGATTGAAGCATTGAAAGCTTAAAAGGAAAACAGAAATGAGATAACAAGCTCTTCACATGCCTTGGAAAATGCCAATTTGGTTAACTGAAATTAGTAGGTGTCTAGCTAATTTATTTTTTTTCAGTATTTTGTCTTGCAGACATAGGTTCATCTAGGTTTGTTTTTGTTTATTTATTTAGCATTTAAATTTAATTTTATTAGGAACAGAAGAAAGAAAATTCACCTGCTTAGATACAGGTGGGTAGAGAGCTGCTGCTGCTTCATTATGATTTTGGTTGTAGGACATTGATTTGGGAGCTTGGTTCTATTTTTTAATTCATCACAGAAAAAGAGGATTCTCTTAAAAATGCAACCTTTCATAAGTCAAGCTTTTTCTTTTGAATGGAGAGTGTCTTATCGTGTTTCATTGCATTATATACTTACTATTTTATTTTTTACATCAGGATGATGAAATGAATCATTTAAATTTTGATTCTTAGGATCCACGCTGTACATTACAGCCTGTTAGGGCATGTTTATATAAACCAGGGTCCCGGTAAACATCAGTGAGCAGAGCCCCCTCAGCATGAACCAGCAGGAGGAAAAGATAGGTTGAGAGGCAGTCAGCAGAAGCTCATATTTGCACATGTTTATTTTCAATAATTAGGCATAGTGTTAATAGAAACATCCATTTGAAGCAAAGGCTGCTTATTTGCACAAACAGTGGAAATATGTGGTACTGTAGTTTTATTATGAAGACTACAAAATTAACCCAGAAACATTCTATGTAAATTCTAGTACGTGTTTCCAAAGAGGATTAGGAAATAGAACCTGGTGATTTAACCTCCAAATGCCTACTATATTTGCTTCCAAACGGTGTCCTTAACTGTAGTTCTTTCTTTATTTCTTCTTTAAAGATTTTATGCATACAGAACTGGCATACAGGCCAGAGGAGCAGGGCCGGTGAGAGGATTCACCAGACAGTGGAAAGGCAGTACACTGCTGAGGGGAGCAGCGGGCGGGTCAGGAGAGGTCTGCTGCGCCATGTGGATCACCTCTGCCTGGGATCGAACTCACACTGAAGCAGCTGTGGCTAGCTTGCAGTGCTATGCTTTAACTGATTGTGCCATCAGAGAGAGCCCAGTTCTTTCTTTTTAAATACTTTTATTGAGATGTAATTCACACACCATACAATTTCTTTTTCAGAGTGTAAAATGTAACACCTTTGAGTATATTCATAGAATTGGATGTCCATCTCCACCATCAATTTTACAACATTTTCATTGTCCTGAAAGGAACTATTTACCTCTAAGCCATTTACAATTCCCTGATATTCCTACAAACCCTAGGCACCTACTGTTGCTTCTGTCTCTTGCTGTTCTGTCTCTTCTCCATGCCAGTTTAGACATTCCATAGAAATGGGTCATATAATATTTGTTCTCTTGAGATTGAATCTTGACATAATTTTTTTTTCAAGTTTCATCAATGCTATAGCATGTACTAGCTTAATTTGTTTTTGTTACTGAATACTACTCTATTGGAAGGATGGACTAAATTTTATTTATTCATTCATTGGTTGATAGATATTTGTTTTGTTTTCACATTTTGGCTATTATGATAAGAAGAATAATGCTTCTTAAACATCTGTGTGCAGATTTTCATATTAATATAGTTCATATGGTATGTCTATGTGTAACGCTTTGTTTTTAAAGATGTATTTTATTTATTTATGCATACAAGAGCTGGGGTGTAGGCTGGACGTGTGAAGGATGAGAGGATTCACCAGAGACAGATGGGGGAGTAGAATAGGCAGACTGATGAAGTACACTGCTGAGGGGAGCAGTGGGCAGGTAAGGAGAGGTCTGCTGCACCATGTGGGTCACCACCTGGGCTGGGATTGAACTCATGCTGAAGTGGCTTCAGCTTCTTAGTGCTGTGCTTTAACCTATTGGGCCACCAGGGAGGGCCCTCTTTAACTTTTTTTTTTTTTTTAAGATTTATTTATTTGTGCATACAGAGCTGGGGTACAGCCCAGAGACGCGGAGGGTGAGAGGATTCACCAGAGACAGAGTGGGAAGCAGAACAGGCAGATCGACGAAGTACACTGCTGAGGGGAGCAGCAGGCGGGTCAGGAGAGGTCTGCCACGCCATGTGGTCACCTCCGGGGCAGGCGGGAATCGAACTCATGCGGAAGCGGCTTTAGATTCTCAGTGCTGTGCTTTAACCCGCTGCGCCACTAGGGAGGGCCCCTCTTTAACTTTTAAAGAAGTTACTAGACTGTTTTCCAAAATGACTGCAGCATTTTACATTCCCAGCAGGTTTTGAGAGTACTCCAATTTCTCCATATCCCTGTTCATACTTCTCTCTGTTTTAATGATAGTCATCTTCCTAAAGGCTACAAATTAGTTTTTATTTTATTTTTCTGTTGGAGGATACTAAAATATATTTCACTATGCTTACAAACATCTATTCATATTCTTTGCATATTTTAAATTGGGTTATTTGTCTGATTCTTATTGAATTTTAGTTGTTCATTGTATATTCCAGACTCAGGTTTTTATCAGATATATGATTTGAAAACTTATCTTCCTTTGAATTGTCTTATCACTTTCTTGATGATGTCTTCGAAACACATTTTTTAAATTTTAATGATATCCAGCTTATCTGATTTTTGGTTTATGCTTTTAGTGCCATATCTAAGAAATCTTTGCCTTTCAACTAAGGTTACAAGGATTTATAACTAGGTTTTCTTTATAATATTTTTTATAGTTTTTATCTGTTAGGTTTATTTATTTGATCCATTTAGAATTTATTATTGTATATAATGACAGGTAGGGATATACCTTCAGTCTTCTCCATGCGAATATCCAGCAATTTCCAGAACCTGTTGTTGAAAAGACTATTTGTCTTGTCAACCTTATTGAAAATGAGTTGACTGTAAATGATTTTTTTCAGTCTATTTTTACAACTTTTTCACTTCTTTGGTTACATTTATTCCTAAATCTTTTATTACTTTGCTGAAGTGGTTTATAAGAAGGTAGTTCTATTTTTACAATACCTTCTCAATGGCATATTTAATACTTTAAGTTTGATCACATTCTAAATGCATTTTTGATATGTTTAGAGACATTCTGATTATGGCAAAACATGATTTAAAAACACATAAAGAAGTTTTATCATTCCTCTTTTAAGTAAATTAATTTGATGATGGAATAACCAGTAATACAATCCATTTTTAATAATAAAATTCCATTATTTTGTACATTGCCAAGGTTTAGTTAACAATATAAATCTGCAATGAAGAAGGTCACAAATTAGGTACATCCAGTTTTGTAAAGCATTCATTTCAGAGGGAGTTTCCCAGACCAACATCACTTGGAAAATGGTTAGACATTTTTAAGTTCCAACTCAGATTTACTGAATCAGAAACTGTTGTTGGGACCCAGTAGTTTGTGTTTTTAAAAACCTTCCAACATATTGTGATGCAAAATTTGCAAACCACTGCCACAAGTCAGAAGTTCTCCAACCTGTGCATCAGAATCATTTCAAAGAACTTAACAGCATAATTCTGGTTTCCATTTAATATACAATGAATCAGAATTTCTGGGACTGTGTCTCAGAAATATAAACTTACAAAAGAGCATCCTAGGTTCATCTGATATGCAGGTTCATCATAGATACAAATTATAGTATATCCCATATTAGTTGGGTATTTGGATGTTTTGAAATAGGCAAAAACTCGACTTATAATCAACTTGTATGAATTTTGAATTTTTGTAAATGTTTCATTTACTATTATGCAATACTTAGAAAACTGGAAAACAAACTTTAAAATACAAAATGCCAATATTCTTACATTTTAATCACCAGAAACAATTATTTCAAAATTAATTAAAATTTAAAAAGAAAATAATAGTAGTCCATGCAAAATTTAATGCCAGCATTAGAGAACAAAAATAGGAAGAATAGGAGAATCTTGTCTGTCTGTTCAGCCAATTCTTATTTTTCTTGATACAGGTGAGAAAACAGAGGTTCACAGAGGAAGTGACTGAAAAATTTGGGGCTGATAAACAGATCTCTAGACTCAGCTCCATTCCATTAAAACCCTTAAAATCCACTTTTTTGGGAGAAGATGATGTCTCCGCAGCTGTTGGCTTAGATTTTAATTTTGGGTGTGCACTGAGCAGCTTCCTCCTCCCCTGACTCACTCTATCTGAAAACAGCAGCCTTGGACTGAGACGAGAGGCCCTGTCTGCCCTAGTCCTGTCCTCTGCAAGCAGCTGGTTAGTGGTAGGTAGTGATGCTTGGCTCCATCTCTGGAGATTCCAAATTAATTGGACTGGGGAATAGTCTGGGGCCTGGGATTTATAGCAACTCCCCATGTGAATTTAATGTGCTAGCATTCTCATTCCTTCGGCTGTTGGATGCTCAGGACTTTAGGTGGAAGCTTGTGATCATCTTAGAGTCAGCTGGGTGTCAGGTGTTTGGGATTTTAATAAACAGCAGGTCCTGGGTCCCCTTCTTAGGATGCAAAAGTATTCAGTATACATTGCTCCTGGCCTACTGTCTATGTGGACCTTGCTGGTCCAATGGGATAATTCCTGCTGCCAGGGAAACAGTTTTTCTGTGCCTCGACTTTCAATGACCTTCCAGCCGTGATTCCCTCCCGGCCTTCACCTGCAGCTGTCTGCCTGCCTGTTCTCACCGGCTGGCTCCGTAGAACCTCTCACACCATCTGTGCTGGGCTGTCTGGACCAAGAGGGTTTGGACAGAGGGCAGACTTTCCTGTGGAGTCAAAGGTTAGCCATGCTGTCCTGGCTCAGTGCAGAGATTTTTAGCTAGTTCTAGCTCAATGCAGCAACTTAAAAGGTGTGCTTGATTGTCAGGTGAATCTTCTGTTGTTAGTTCATCTGCCCTTCTCCATATACATATAGTATTATTTATTTTATATATCATATATTGTTAAGAACAAATAGAGTTAAGGTGGCATATTTGCATACCAATGAGGGCATACAGCTCTTATTTAAAGGATATTATTGTGATATTTCCCTCTTCACTAGCCATTTTATTGAGTGTAATAAGAACTATTCCAGCACCAAAGATTTTAAAAGCTAACAAATTATAGCCATCCCTGATGTAGAGAGAGTCCTTCTAATCTGTAGCATTCCTCCTGATTCTGTTTTCAAGATCTATAAACACCATATGTCGAGTGGACAGGATTAGAGTGCTCTGGCTTAAACTATGGTCTGTTTTTCTTTCCTTCATTTTCTCCCCCCGCCTTTCCCCCCAGAGGCTGACTTAATTGATTCAAAAGACAAAAGACCAAGGACATTACAAGAGAAACAGAAATCTAATACCAACAGTTCATGTGCATATGGAATTACTTATTTTATCATCAAAAAATGTTCACTTCACACAGCAAATAGCCAAAGTGATTCTTTTACCATCTGATTATATAGTTAATGTAAAGAGTCCTGTATGGCATTCCTAGCCTGGAAAGAACTGCAGTAAATTAGATATATAGAAAGCTTTCTTACCTTGGCAAAATAACAGTTACATTTGGAAGAGGAACAAGTTCTGCTGGTGAGAAACTTGGGAAAAATTTATGGACACCCAATTTCACAAGATCATGGATATTCTTTCTCTGGAAGCAAGGTCAAGTTTTATGGATGATGAACTCCAAAGAGAGCATGATTCTTTAGAAAATTGCCTTCTGGCTATCCCTAGCTCTGGATCATTTGCTGCACCCTTTACTCCCTTCTCCATCCCACCTTACACATGACCAGACCTGCTATTCAGGTTGTCCTTTGATGATGAGTGGGAAAGGCTAACATTTGTGGAAGATGCTCATCATGTTGTTACAACTGAATCTGTGGGTTCAAAGGCTTAATATGCCACAATACAAGAAACTCTATGACCAACCATATGTATCTTTAAAAGAGATAAATATTACTGACAGCAGGCACATGCTTTATTAAGCTGATAATATACCATGCTGCATAGTCTTTTCTCAGGATTTGTACACCTGGTCCTACCTCAAACCCTATCCACTTACCGCCAATAGAGTTGTTAGCTGTACTGTTCTGTAAGATTCATCATCCAGTAAAATCACCTTTGTCAAGTGAAGAGTCACGGCTGACTGCTCACTGGCAGTGCAGACCACACCTGTTAAATCCATGAATAAAGATGAAAGCTTACATGCAGTCCAGGCCAAGGAACGTCCTTCATAATGCCACTCATGGAAGTGCATGTGCCTGCAACCATTTGGCTTTCTAGTTCGCAGGCGATGCATATAACATTTCAGAGATTTTGCTAGCCACGTGAATTAGGAAGGGTGAGGACACAAACTTTATGTGCACCCATCTGCATCCTTCCACAATGAGACGAGGACGCATACATTTGCCTGGGCATGGGGTAATGGGTTTAGACAAGTAGGAATATTGGTAGAAAAGACCAGAAAAGAGAGGGAGAGTATTCCCCCCTCCTTTTGCTATGGGAACTGGATATTATACAACTGAAAATAAATACTGTTTCTTTTGTCCTGGGATCTTTCCAAGTAACAATTTTAGGAACTCTAATAACAGCTAATAGTCTTTAGCACTTATGGTGCATTAGGCATCGTTCTGAAAGTTTTATGAAAATTAACTAGTGTGATCCACACAACAATGCTACTATTACTTATTATCTACACATTTTCAAAGAGGAAATTGAGGCTAATAGAAGTTAAGAAAATTGACATATAGTGAGTGGCAGTTTTAGGTTAAAACTTAGATATTCTAAGGCAATTCTTCATTATTAACAATTATTTTTCAGGGATGTCTTGGAATAAGAGCTTTATGCACATTAACTTATTAAATCTTAACAATTCTGTGAGGCAAGTACTACTGCTCGCTTCCTGTTTTGCACATGAAGATACAAAGACTTAGAGAGGTGAAATAATTTGCTTAAGAGAATCCATGCAGTTCAAGACCATGCAGGTTGACCTTTGACCAAAGACAACTCCCTTAATTTCCTTGCAATATGCCCAAGACATCTGGTCAACCTGGACCTGCTCAGCAAAGACTGTATCCCTGTGTCTTTTGCTGCCTTTCTTCTCTGTCTTTTGCGTTGCTATCTTTACCTCTGACCAGGAGGAGCTTTTCTGTACCCTTAGACCACACTTTCTACAGGGTCACTGATTTTTATCATTACTAGATTCCAGATTATGGCAGGCTGCAATTTCAAATCACATAATCATTATACATTAGGACTCATAATAAAACTGTGGATAGTAATTCCATCTACCTTTGGCCATATCAAAAAAGAGATCTGTGCCAAAACAAATGCATTGTCCAGCAACAGAAAAAGTTCAAAAATGTTCTTATATACTTAGACTTTCAATCTGATAGGGTACATTAAAAGGCAAGTTATCTTTTTTCAATAGACATCTGATATAAAGAAGCAAAAGTTAAAATATATTGTCCCTGGAAACTATAAAACCACATAACTTGCAATAGAACATCATAAATTTACTCAGGCCCTTTCAGATATTGAACTGACTATATCAAATATAAATTATGCACACATATCTTTAACTTGCACATGTTTATGATAGCTGGTCCCTGTGGAATTTCTTGTCTCATTTTATAATGACTGTAAACACTCTGAAAGAAGAAACATTTCTTTTAATATTTCCAAATGATAAAAGATAGAGATCTATTGTTTGATGAGAACTAGAGTCAAAACATCCATTTAAAGAGTACATAAAAAGAAAACACAGAGCAATGTACAATTGAACAAAACCAGACCTGAGTCTCTTTGGCAGAATCTAGCTATAGCACAGATGCTTCCAGAAAGAGACCAGCACCATTAGAATTTTAAAATTGGGAATGTAATCTTTGATATGAGGTGAAGGGTGAGGGAGAGGAGACTACTTGGCACTTGCCCTCTTTTGGAAGTTGTTATTAGAGAATGGAAAGAGTGTCCTTTAGATAATAGTCTCTTAGATAAATTTAATCTCCTTAATTTTAAATTTCTCCAAAATTAACTTCTCTCTTGCTAGTTCTGAATACTTGAAACAACTCATTTTTTTTATGTTTATGTGAATCCAACTGCAAACCCTGTAAAACATATTACCTCATTATATATATGATGTATATCTAACATATATATCATTATTCAGTCCTGAAGTTCCAAAGTTAAATTTTTGTGTTTATCTGGATGGCATCAAATAGTAGTTTTTGTTAGAAAATATTCAGTAAACAGTTCAAGGAGACAGAAAGGGAATCTCTACTTTCCTGGTTTCTCATTATTTCTGACTGAGGACAGAAGCAATCGGAATATTTATTCAGGTCAAGACTGAGAGCAGGAGCCATTGACCTGAAGAAACAGAGGAACCTGACCTAAGAGACAGCTGGGGAGAGTAGAGTGAATATTAAACAAGAAATTAGAATTCCACCCTAGCTTGCCACAAACTTAAGTTGCTTAGTGCTCCCGGATCTCTGGTGTTAAACTAAAAGATTCAGCAATCTCTCAATCTTTTCCAGATAGTCTAGGCTATAAGCTGATTGTTGTTAATAGCAGCTATTACTATTATCATCATTGTTTATTTATAACCCACCTTGTAATAAAGTGGTTGAGGTTGTGGCTTTAGGAAAAAAAAAGCCTATAATCCATACGATAAATTCATAAATATAATTCATACGATAATAGATAAATGAGTCAAAGAAAGAGTACAATAGTTAATGAAAATAGAGATCAGTGCAAGTCCACTGATATTAAGGTAGCTGAAATTCTGACATATTTTATGCAGATAAAGTTCTGGGTCCATTTGAACTTTTATTTTTATTGGTGACTGAGGTCTGAAAGTCCAATTGTAAAAGGTACATTCTAAGCAATTTATTTTGGAGGATTTTTAAATGATGTATTCCCATCTGTCTGTGGTAGTTACAAAATAATTTCAGTGAAATACACACAGGTTCACTAATGTAATTTAGTTTTGTTATTAAAGTCCTATACAGATTAATGAGAATTAGAGAAAATGAGATCATAAAATGGAATGATTCAATTCCTTATGGAGAACTGACAGACATTTGCCAATTAAATGTTGGAGACCTTCTGTCAAAAACGGTTGTTTGGTTTTAGAATAGTTGATTTTGATTCATTTTAAGATGAAGGTCACATGGAAACTCAGCTGAACAGTCGAATCTTTGGTACGGAAGAGAGCAGATAGCGCAAGCATTAGTGAAGAGATTATGACTGTGTTCTACTTGGTCACAAATAGCCATCCTATGTAAGCTGGTAACCACGGATAATCCTAATTTTCCAAATGAGGAAAGTGAGCATAATAAACTAAGAATGCTTCTCAAATTTAGTACATCTAACTCATATCTGGTGTGGTCTTCTTGAGGTAATATAGCATTCTTAATAATCTTTCACTAATAGTTAATATTAAAGTTTTTTTAAAATGTATTAGTAGTTTGTGGTTTGTAAAAATTTTCAAGTAATAAATTTAAACAAGATAGACTGGACTAAAGGCATTTCAAGAAAAATTAAATCATATGTGTTTTCTCTTTTGAAAAAATAATGAATTGTATTGGTTTTCTGTTGGTTGAAATGGTTGTCTCTATCTATAAAGAGATGACTTTTTCAATAAGCTTTCTAAGTACAATGTACCAAGAGCAGGTTTCATGTTTCATATGATGTAGCTTGATCTGATTTCATAATTTATCTTCATTTTCATAAGCAATATTTTTCTTGAACTTGCTCCCAAAGGGAATTGTAATTACTTTATTAGTTTTCAATGAGTTGATGTTCATCCAAATCTGGCATCTCAGGGAAAATTACTTTGTAGTAAAAATGTTAGGGTAGATCAACTGTTTGCTTTTCAGCAACTTTTTGGCAAAGCTCTCCCATTCTGAGTCTCCACAGAGCAATCTCAAGAGATGAACTTGTCTTGCACATAATTTGTCTCTAGGGATATGAGTGCATGACTTTCAACAGGTCAAAGTCTGAGGGATGATGTCTTTAAAGTATATGTAGAAGACCTTTCAAGAGAAAAAAAATGAAATATAATGATCTCTAACACATCTGGGAAAAAATATGCTCTCCTATACCTTCCACATGGTAATTGAAAGAACAAATTATTTTATTGATTACCATATTTCATAGATGGATTATATCTGTTCAGGACTTCCAAAGGAGGCAACTACTAAACATTTCTATATCAAAGAATTGGAAGTACTGGGATTGCAACGTCAATTGATCACAGATGCTCCTTTTTAAATATATTCTCATAGAAAACAAAGAACTCCACACAAAATTCATGGTGTTGGCTCTCAGAAGCACTCAGTCTTGTGATAACTACCAGAATGAGACAGTAGAGATGCATTTGGTAGTGTAAACTTTCTCCACTAGCAAAGACATTATTACTCCTATAATTCTGGAAGTCTTAAACCACAAAGTCCAGATCTTCAGACAAAGTGTCATATTTTCAAGTCTTTTCAGTTTTTTACTCATATGTCTCTCTACAGATTTCCAATCCCTCAAGTTCTCCTTTATCTCCCATTTGATGGCTCAATTCATTCTATAATGTACATGTTCAGAAGTGTTTATGAAACAAATAAATGAAAACATATCAAAAGACTATTAAAACATTAATAGCTTAATATATTAGTTGCTGTTATTAATACTGTATGACCCCTATGTTTAATTAACTACTTAACACATTAAAAGAACACATTAAAAGGAATAAAGGGAAGAATGTATTCATAAAACTCATATCTATCTTTCTTATTGTAAAAGGCAAAGATTGAAAATATGGATAGGACAAAAAGATGTAGTTAACAATCTTAGTCTAACTACCCAGGATGTCAAGGCTCTCTAGTGTAATGTTTATGAAGTCCTAGGGCCACACTCACAGCATTCAAATACTGGCTTTCTTTGGCCTCAATTCACTCAACTATTAATTGAGGTCAAGAATTTTACCTATTTTGTGGTTCTTGTAAAAGTGCAATGGTCATGAATGTGACTCCCTTTGTATCTGGCAGATGTGAGGTTTTTCAATTAATGCTGGATTTTACTTTGTATTTTTCTTAGCAGTCTAGCACTTTCATGGAGATATGACATGAGCCTCTTGCAGGGTTTGTCTGAAATCCAAAAAAATATTTTTTTTTAGGATAGCATTTTATAAATTAACTCAGATCAAGTTTCTATAAGAGATAAAGAGAACAAGTGGTAGTGAGGCTGGATTGCTGAGTTGTTGAGTGAGCTCCTTGTATCAATTATGAGCATGAATCAGCCTTGCACTACTAACAGGAAATGCTTTGTACCAAAAATGTGCTCTGTTTCCAGCCAGTATAATCAGACCCATTGCTTTCCTTCTCATGCTCTGCACATCTTTCCTGGCTTATCATGAGCAGGAAAGAGAGGCAGGGAACTGGTTTCGATTTGCTTTGAGACCTTAGTTGTGTTGATTAAATTTAGTGTTCTCTACTTTTCTATATTTGGTGTTTTCTATGAAAGGAGACTTGAATACTTTTCTTACTTCATAAAGAATACTGTGTGTAAAATGGTGGTTGGCACATAACGGCTTTGTAGTCTTAGGGACAGCAGTTCTGTCTTGCCTTATGTAACACTTTTCTTGCCTTTTCACTATAGAGATTTCAAAAAACAAGCTTTCTTCTGCTGTTCTCTTGATGCTTGCAAGGAACATGGAGCAGTTCTTCATGACCAAAGCAGACAGTGTAGCTCTAATTCTATTCATCCGCAAAGTGTGCATTGAGAAACCACTGAATGCCAGCGTCAGTGGGGGTGTGGAAAATACAGTGATGAATAAGCTTACTGTGACCTGATCCTGGAGGAGTTCACTTTCACTGAGTAAACAGTGTTAGCTGACCTCTAGGTTTTAAGAGATAATAAATTTTTGAAGAGTTATTTTCTCTTTCTCAGTAACCCCCGTCCCTCCTCCGACCAAAACTGTAAATTCCTTTATAAAACAGGAATTCAGACCTGTTAGCATATTTTAATTAGCTTTTCTACCTATCACAGTTATAACTCCTTGTTTAAGACATGTAGTAAGTACATAAAAACTGTCAGCTCTAAAAAGTGCATCCCCAGCTACTTGGAATGCAGATATTAAAAGTGAAATGATCTGCACTGAAGCTAATCAGAATCAATATAAATATGATGAGATTAGAAGCCTACACCAGGTGGTTGTGGCCGAAGAGTCTTATAAACCTGAATCAGGGAAGTTTCGTAAAAGGCCAGGTGTTCGAAATTCAATCAAGATAACCAGTGTTTTCCTGAAAAACATTACTGTATTCCAGCTGGTAGAAAGAAAGCACTAACTTTGAAATTGTAACGGAGAGCTTGAGGTAAATGACAAGGTAATGGATAGATGATAGTTTGCATGAAATACAGAAAATGGAAAACCATAGATGTTATATGCCATTTGAAGATGATCTGTGATAGAAGTGCCCTTCTTTATTCTTCTTCTAAGAATGTCAGTACAGACATTCTTAGAGAGGAAATGGGAAGTACATACCTAATTAAGGTGAGCATTCATAACTGCTCTGTGAGTAATTCTCCCTGCAAATTAATAAATCTACTGCATGGTCTTTGTATACTATTGCTTTGTAGTCTTAAAGAACTATTTTTATATGCTGATTTAAACATCGAGCTAGGTTATAGAATTTCCCAGATGCTCAGTTTCTTCATCTGGAAAGCAGAGATAAAATACCTTTTTCAGTGTTGTTATAAAAATTAAATGAGCAATACATCAAAAACACTTTCCACTGTGAATGACACATAGGCAGTATTCATTGAACAGCAACAATTATTATGGATACTAAGATAGCTGTGCATAATCCCAGCAATCTCTTCAGCCATGGTGACTCTGGATATTTTTTTTTTTGTATGATCTCAGGAAATAAACAAATGCATGTGTATGTCTGTTACATCATGAAAATAAATAATTATCTGTGACATCATACTAATAGGCAAGACTTTGCTTAGAAATTATTCCTCTGATAATTATTTCTGATTGATTTATGTAAAGAATATTGTGTGGTGAAATAAATCATTTGACTATGGGTATATGTAGCTCTGTAGGTTCCAGCCCCTCCAGTGTTGTAGACATGATGGGAATTCAATAAAGTATAAACTTTCTTGATTTATTGCTCAGTCAGCCTTTTGGATCACTGGTCAAAGAAAATAAAAATATTGGTTTATAACCTCATGTTCAGAATTTCCACGCTGAACCTTTCAATGAAAACCAGACTTTTATAAATGTTGACAAAAAATGTTAAAAAATGAGGCAAGGTACAGTTTATACTTCAGAAGATATCTGTTCACTGTCACTAAGCCTGAGCCTTTTACATCCTAGTCAGAGGGATAATAAGTTAATTATAGAAAATAGTCACTGAAAGATATCATAGCACACTAAATTAAAGCATAACTCTGGAGTAAGTTTGCTTGGAGTTGCCCTCTCTGTTATTTGGCTCTCTGATTGAACTTACTGTGAAATAGGGATGATAATAGCTATGGCCTTACAGAGGCAAGAAATGATGACAGGAAGAGGGATAGAGAGCATCAGATGGGGGAGATAGTAGAGGAATTTGAAATAGTGTGATGAGGGAAGACATCCCTGAGTAGTTGACTAAAGACCTGAAAAAGAATGGAAGGTGAGAGGAGGTGTTTTAGGAAAGAGAATATTAGGCAAAAGGAACAGAGTAATTTCAAGGATCTGAAGAGAGGATGCCCTATAAGAAAGGAGAATCTAGTGAGTGGTCTGAGATAAGTCAGAGAGCATGAAAGAAAAGTGTGAGAGCATCAAAGTGATTTTGAGTAAGAACAATATTGCAAAGTGTTTAGGCTGAAATTTTCACCCCTCCCCCAATATATTGAAATCCTAATCCACTTAGGGTGTGACTATATTCTTTTTTCTGAAAACATGTCCAGGAAGATATAACCAAATTAAAATGGTGGCACCATACTATGGTAGGGTAGGTGGCACACCCAAACTGGTGTTCTTAGAGAATAGGGGAATTTGGACACACAAAGAGGGGAAGACCTTGGGATGATATGGCAATAAATCAGGAAATGCCAAGGATTCCAGCAACCACCAGAAACTAGAAAAGACACATAGAATATTTCCATAGAGGTTTGAGAGAGTGTGTCCCTGTTAACACATTGATTTTGGACTTTGAGCCTCTGGAACTGTGAAAGCAATAGTTTTTTTGTTTGCTTTTTTAAATTTCTGTTTCTGCTGTTCTGATGGCCAGTGCTCATTTGGAGTCTAACATGTGTTTGCAGTCAGATGGTATCACATGGAGGTTTGATGAGGCTGCCCATCTAAGATGGCTTCCTCAGTCCCATGACAGGTGTCTGAAAGATGGCTGGAATAGTTAAGGATTGGCCTTTTATTTTCTTTCAATGTGGCCTCTCACATGACTACCTTGACTTCGCCAAGGCATGGAAATCAGTCAGTCCCTTTATACACAGTGTCTTCTCTCAAAAACAGCTATTCCAAAGAGACCTAGTAGAAGCTGCAAGTCTTGCTTCTTATCAAAACAGCATTATTTCCAGTGCCTTCTACTGGTTGGTCACAGGTGAGAACAGTTCAGCCCAGACTCAAGGAGGGGACTATGGCTGGATTTGAGTACAAAGACCTGTGGCTCATCAGACCTTTACCTTAGGAGACTAGGTCCTACGGAGGTATTGTCAGCAAGACTCAATGAAAGTCAGATTTTCTTTGCTCCTACATATGCATTTCAAGTCAATCAACCTTTCATAGACACCAGAAATATCTCTAATGGCAACGTGGAATACTAGAGTTAGAATCTTAAGACTCCTAGAGCTAGAATCTCAGAACGCATAGATCTACCCTAGACCTCTGGGACAATCTAGGGGAAACACTTCATGGAATAAGTATATCGCAGCAAATCTCTTTTCTTACTGATTTATCATGATACTGTAGAGATATTTAGTTGGAAAATGCTCACTATGAAAATAAACAAAATCATAATATACTATGTGGAAGCATAAAACATATTTGCATATGGAAAAACAACTTCTCACTAATCATTTAACAATAGCATACAATACAGAAGAAGTATGCAGTTCTCCAAATAAATCTCACTTATTTTGTTCATTGTAGCAGTCTTTACAGATTTGGAAACTTGAATGCTTTCAACAATTTTAAACTCATTTAAATCTAACTTTACATTTTAGTTTGCGATTTAACTGTAGCCAAACATTTGAGTCCTTATGCTTCTCCTGAATGACTTCCTGACTCAGTATCACCTGATTTTAACCACCGAATTCCAGAACTGGGGGTGATGATAGCATCAAAAGTGACCAAAATGCCTACATCTGCATTAGCAATGATGATTCCATTTCACATTGACTAAAGAAGGCAATAATGGTGAAACATTCCACTACTTGTCAAGAGTCAAGTACCCTCTAAGTATAAAATCTGGAGGTTATTATTATGAACATTCTACTCTTAAAAATAAGTATATATTGGCCCTCCCTGGTGGCGCAGCCGGTTAAAGCACAGCACTGAGAAGCTAAAGCCACTTCCGCATGAGTTCGATTCCCGCCTGCCCCAGAGGCAATCCACATGGCGAGGCAGACCTCTCCTGGCCCGCCTGCTGCACCCTTCAGCAGTGTACTTCGTAGATCTGCCTGTTCTGCTCCCCACTCTGTCTCTAGTGAAGCCTCTTGCTGCTCCTGAGCTTCTGGCCTGTACCCCAGTTCTGTATGAAGAAAAAAATAAATCTTAAAAAAAATTATCTGTTAAAAATAAGTATATATTTTATAGATGATGAGCATATCTTCAGTGTCACTAGGATTTTAAAATGGTATGGGCAAATGTGTTAATGGTTTTCATATTTAACTGATTGCTATATTTTAGGTGAATATATACCACACAAGAGAGTGGTAGACCCTACTAGTTCCTATATATTACACCTTTTTTTTTTTTTTTTTTCTGCAAGGAAAACTGGGATTTGGTCAGGATGTCAAAATGCCTGAATCAAATCACTTAATCTTTTAGTTTCCTTGCCTCATTTGACAGTCAAGATCAAATCCTTGATATGGAAAGTCCTTCTCTTATCCCATCCCACTCTCCCCCCAATCCTTACTGATAGAAACTCAACACACATCATGTAGCCATGTGGGGTATCTGGAGGTCTTTTTTTTTTTTTTTTAAGATTTATTTATTTATTTATTTCATTTATCTATCTATCTATCTATCTATTTATTTATTTATTTATTTATTATTTATTCATATAAGAACTGGGTATAGTCCAGAGATGCAGGGGGTGAGGTGATTCACCAGAGACGGAGTGGGGAGCAGAACAGGCAGATCTACTGAAATACACTGCTGAGGGGAGCAGTGGGTGAGACAGGAAAGGTCAATCACTTCCCTGGCTGGGGTTCGAACTCAAGCCTCAGAGGCTGCAGACAGCTTCACAGTGCTGCGCTTTAACCCACTGCATCACCAGGGAGTGCCCGTATCTGGAGATTTTGTAACATGAGGCAAGTAAACCTCCTTTTCTTTAAGCCATGCTAACATTGTATTTCTAATATTCATGTATATATTCCACTTATATAGCTGGCAAAGGAGCAGAAATAAGTGTATTCCTAACTTGAGTCACTGATGCTGGGCACATGAAATCTCTTTAGGCAAAGGGCTAAGGTACGTGACACCTGGCCTCTGAGGTGTGCTGTCACCACGCTCACACTCCTCTCCATTCCCGTCCTGGCTTTCTGAAATCCATTCTCCACACAGCTAACAGGACACTCTTTCCAAGAAGATTAATCATGTCATGCCATTCCTCTGCTTAAAATCCTAGTGTTTTCTACTGCAATGAGAAAAAAATTCCCTGAAGTCCTACCAGGCCTCCAACTCTGGCTCTTGTATCTTTTCTCCTCATGGCTCTGGCCCCTTCCTGCCCTTGACCTCATCTCACATTACTGGACTGCCCAGGAAGGTCTGTGGGGCTTGTGCCTGGCTGGCCACCAGGGGCTGCCACCCACCTTAGTTCAAGGAAATAGGAACAGCTAGTTCTAGCGGCTGCTGCTCCTTCTAATCATTCTGAGGCTAAGGCGTATCGTCTCTCTTTACCTTTGGGCATAAAAGAAAAATCTGGTAAGTGGTCACTGATTCTCTCTCTATAGTGTTTTGTATTAATGTACTCACTTTGTAGATTTATTACTTTTCCACGTTTCATATGGAACTAAATGCTGAGGTGAAATGCTAAAATTATGTTAAACAAATGTATGAATGAGCCCGTTGAAGAAGACTTGCTAAGCAGTAGATGGCTTTGCTTTGCAATGCTCATTTATATCCATACACTTTTCAAGGCATGAAGACTCCTGTCTCTGTGAGGATGTTGCCAGAGCCATTCAAGAATCTAATTTAATTATTTTATTAAGTCACTTTAATCCACGAGAAAAGTAGTTTGATATTGTTATAGCCTTTATGTTTTCTGTATTTAATACAACAAACATCAATCGAGACAATCCTTTTTTTGGCAGCCCAGTGAGAACTGCGAGGAACATCTGTTTCCTGCCCAATTCACTCTTTACAGAAACCAGGTAGTTTCTGTAATTTGCCAGTCAGGCATCCTATCTCAAACTTGTTGAAACCATTTGCATCTCATAGATGTTTTTTTTCTTACTGAGATTTTTTTCATGGCAAAATAAATTCATGTCAAGCATTGGAGAAGTCACTGCTTAATTTTCCCTGTGATTACAAAGCAAATACTCCAACAGTCTAAACTCCCAGCACCAGAAACCGAGCTCCTGATGATTAGATCTCCCAAGTGGTAGGGGTGAGAAGAACAGGCAAGTTCACTGCAATGACTTGTTTGAAACTAATCAGGAAAAACCACTACCAGTGACCCAAATCTTCATCTTCTCTCTCTTTCCCCTGAGCCTGTTTGAAGAAACCTTTAATGGTTTAACAAGAAGAGCACATGTTTTCGTCATGAATTCAGTTTAGAAGTTTTCACTACTCTGAAATGCAAAGTTGCAGGGCGATTATCTCTGACCAGCAGATTTTCAAAAGATGCTCCAGAAATGGTCCTGTGCCCCACTTTAATCTTTCTTGTCATCTTCTCTTAATCAAGCACCCTTCATTTAAAGCAACTATATGTGCTTTGCACATGTATGGCTCTGCATTGATTTGCACTCGTCCATATGAATCTTCCAATCAAGAGAAAAATGTAGAGATTGGATCTAAGTGATTTGGAAAGAAGGGAGATTCATTTTAGTCACTCAGGGCTGAGGACTGCCTATTTGATTACATCATTATAGGGCTAACATTTTGGAAATTAGCATTCCTGTAATTTGAAACGCTGTTGGAAGGAGAGGACATGTCATAGTGAGGAATCATGGTTTGTCTCCAAGGATCAGAACACTCAGCTGACTCTTCAGTGTCATGAAAACGCCTTTCTTCCCCCAAGCATGGCAGAAGCAGCAGAAAGACTTCTATTATTTTATCTTTATCTTTTTAAATAAAAATTGAAATTATACTGGTTTATCACACTGTCTGTGATTTAGAGGTATAGGATGGTACCCTTCAGGTGTATGTATTCCCACCACACCCACCACCAAAACACTGAAAGCCATCAACAACAGTCCATTGTGCTCTCTTGATATTTTGCTCTCCCACCGCAAATTCCCTCCCCCTCCTAATTTCTAACAAACTTCCAGTGATATAATGCTACTCTTTGGGCCATACTGTGAACTATAGGATTCTAGACAAGTAATTCATAAATTATTTTCAAACCATCTGGGAACACATAAAATGCAAACGTCCTGGATTCCTCTCTCCTCTGTGATGAAGTTTAATTAGTAATCTAGTGTAGGACCCAGAAATCTTCATTTTCTAAGCCTGCAAAAGAATCTGATATAGATTGTTTGGAAATAACACTATAAAAAAATACCATTCTAGATCTTTGCCTCATTAATTAGCACCTCTTTTGTCTGTGTTTTGACTTCTCCTTTTCCTAGGGAGTTTCTCTAAGACACATGTCCCTTATTTGTTTATAAACACTTATGTAGCACTTACAGTGTGCCTGGCACTATTCTACGTGCTTCCCATATATCAACTCATTTACTGCTCACACAAAAACCATCCTTATCTTGCAGATGATGTATAGAGAGGTCTGGTTACTTGCCCAAGGACTGAGGCAATGACTGGTAGAATCCGAATTCAAATTTCAGTGCTGTGACTCCACAATTCTTGCACCCACCTACCCGTCTGTGTTGGCCCAGAGGGCTTCAGGTAGCCTTGGTAAAGAGGGACATGAGCTCAGTTTGAGCAATTTTTTTTCAGGGCCATCTTTAACAGAACACTTTTAAGATCCTTTGTTTGAAACCTGCTTTGGAACTGTGAACACTTTGTAATATCTGTTAAGCTGGGGCAAAACTGCTTTGGAGTCCTTGTTAATACCTTTCATCATAATCAGTTGCAAAATGGAAAAAACATATTTCACTCATTGCTGTGTCTACCTAATGTTAAATAAGTGATTTCAATTCAGCAAGCTCCTAGTATGCATTCATTATGAGGCTGTCTGCTAAATGTTGGGAAGAATGCAAAGATAAATTAAGATACCATCTTTGCTTTCAAGAAACCAACGAGTTGGTTTGGAAGATAGATATTTACACAAAATTTTTTTTAGAACTAGGTAGAATATTTTTAGCGTTAGAACAGAAGTAAAATTAAATGCTGTGGGGAGTGAAGGAAAAGGGTGGTCACAAGCACAGATGAAGGATAGTGAGATTGGGTTTGGTGAATGGTGCAGATATCCAGTACACCTGAAGCAGAAGACATCTGAGAAGTCTTTGGTGGTTCTGATATAGGAGGTCTACCGCTACTCGGGGTGGAATTCATTGTGTAAACAATGGGTAAACATGTTTTTCTATTTTTTTTTTTTAAATCAGCTGAAAATTGAGCTTGTAGAGCTTGTTTTATTTATTTTTTCTAGCAAGAGGAGAGACAGGTTTTTTATTCAGTACATATGCAGGTGTTTACATAAACACGTGACTCAAGAAGACAGACGTTGGGGATTATATCCCATCTTAATGGAAAGGAAGGTGAGAGAAGGGCACTTATGGGAAAATAAAATACTTCCAGGAAAGATGAATGAGTCCTTTGTATAACAGATGGGAAGCAGGATATTTTTGTGATGATGTCTGTTTAGACAATTCCTTTTTCCAGTGCCAATTTCTTGCCTTTGGTAATAGAAGTGAACCTTCTTTAGTTTTGATACTCCATGGAAGAAATTCACAATAAATGATACTTTATATCTCTCTGCTTTTAGGCAGATAAGGGAAGTTTAGAAAAAGCAAATCTGAAAAACTCCATAGAGGTAGCCTCTGAATCCCTTGTGGTATCTTCTGAATCTCTTCACTTTAAAGAGCACTGAATATAGATAAGACCAGTTGACAATGAAAAGTTTGTAGATGAGAGTGGAAAGAGCTTTTTATTGTAAGGAATATCTGCATTTGTGGGGCTTCAATTGTATTGTTTCAAGTGTTTTCACATGAAATATAATTAAATGAATCGTAATTAAAAACCTTAAAAATTTATGGTTTTTATTATTTATGGTTATTTATGGTTATTGTATTTATTTAATTAATTATTAAAGTCCTCATAATATCTTAAGGTGGTAAATTCTAAGATCTCTATTTAACAGGTGAGTAAGCTCAGAATGACATTTCTTGCTTATAGAATACATCAAAGATAATCAAAGATTATCATTTCTTGCTTATAGAATACATCAAAGATACATCAAAGCTAGTAGGTGGTAGAGACTGGATTTGAAACCTTATCTGTCTATATTTTTTCTAAATACCTTGTTGAAGTATACAGCAGGTTAACAAAGGGGGACAAAATGCATATGTACATGCCTCGACCCTTTTGATGGAAAACAAAGAGCAGATGCAGAGAAAGATTTAAAGATATTTGCAGGGTTGATTCAGAAAGTTGCAATATGGACTATCTTCTCCCCCAAGCCTCCTTCATGTGACTTAGTAATTTAGACAATTACCTGGGTAAGGCTTAACAAATACCTATTCATCTTAACTGAAAAGTGCTTTGGAGTTGAAGATTTAGAAATTTAAAAATCTTCACTTTGAATACATGGACTGTCTATAAACTCAAAGAAACTCTATGTGAAATCATTGTGAAGGGCCTGTTGTCTTATTTTTCACAGAATGTTATTAAAAATCTGACTTTTTCCCAAATGAAATGAATGTGATCGATCCTCTGAAAACTATTATTTATTCACAGGTTTGGTTTAACAGTTATTTGCATCTCCCTGCATTTCTGATTGTACCACTTCTAGCACTTTATGATATTATTTAATGGGAAAAAGAAATAGGTAGTTAGAATATGACAATAGAAGCTCTTAAAATAAGATGCTATTGTCTTATTACAATAAGACAATGTCTATTGAGATAATTCTTAACCCTGGAAAGGAAGAGAGGGAGATACCTTTCCTTTCCATGATGAGGGAGAAGCCAGAAAGAGGGATAAATATATTATTAATCTTCATATTCCTTATGTTTTGCAAGTCCCGGACACATATTGAGTGATTAATATTATTGGCTAGTGACTATAGGTCAAGAAATTAAGCCCTCCTATTGAAACGTATTGGCAGGAATGTGGAGAAAAGGTAACATTTGAACAATGTTAATGGGAATGTAAATTGATGCAGTCATGGAAAATACCACGGAGATTCCTCAAAAATTACTAGACATACTTTATAATGCAGCAGTTTCGCTTCTATGTATCTGGAGAATACAAAAAACCATTAATTTGAGGAGATACATGCACTCCTGTGTTTAGTGTAAGTACAGTAACCAAGAATGAGAACAACATGTTTTTCACAAGAGAATGGATGACGAAGTTATGATATATACCCAGTGGGAAGAGTACTTCTAAGAAAATTATGGATGAACTTAGAGGGTACTATGCTTACTGAAATAAAACAAGAGACAGATAAGATGGAGGAACGGGAAATAACTGTATTATTCCCCACATGTGATGGATAAACAAAACAAATGAATGGGCAAAGTAAAACAAAACTCTTGAGACTATCAGAACAAAATGGTGGTTACTAGAAAGTAAGGGGAAATGCAGGTGGGTAAATTGAGGAAAAGAGGTCAACTATTTGGTGATGGATGGAAACTACTTTCGATGGTCATTATAGGGTAGCATATACACATGTTGATTTGTAAGGTGACACACCTAAAACCTACATAATGTTACAAACTAATATTCAATTTAAAAAAAGAAAGAAATCAGGCCCTCAAAAGGGATTTCTCCACATCCACATAGACACAACTCAGATCCTAGATTTTTACTTTCATTTCTAGTCATTTCTGTTACACGATGCTAATTGTTTAGGCTCATTTATTCGCTAATTTACTCAACAAATTCTGATAGGTTGTCTTGAGTGGACCAAATCTGAAACCAGGCACTGAGAATAGGAAAAAGTAATGATCTTGGGGACCTAGCATTTATGAAGCTGATGAGAAAAGCATAGTAAGTAAACAAATAAGGTGACTTGTGATGCCATTGAATTACATAGTAATAGTAGTAGTGATAATAATAATGCTAGCATTTACTGTTCAAAGTGCTTGTAAGTGGGATTTTTTCCAAAGATTTATTTATTTATGCATACAGAACTCGGGAACAGGCCAGCGGTGTGGGGATTCACCAGAGACAAAGTGGGGAGCAGAACAGGCAGATCAACCAAGTACACTGCTGAGAGGAACAGAGGGGAAGCCAAGAGAGATCTTTTGTGGCATGTGGGTCACCTCCCTGGCGGGGATCGAACTTGCTTGAAGCAGCTGTGTTAGCTTTGCAGTGCTGTGCTTTATCTCTTTTCGCCACTAGGGAGGGCCCACAAGTGGGATTTTATCTTAACTTCTAACTCTTCCAAACAGGTTTTATTATCCCCATTTTACAGATAAGAAATCTCTGCCAATGTGCAAATGGTCTGACTGTGAAGACTGTGCATTTTGCATGGCTAGTCCTAATATGATGTGGAGTAGTGTCTACTTGTAATTCCGTCTTTCAGTCATTGTAGTGGAGACAATATAAGTCATGGGTCCTCAGATTGCTAATAACAGAATCACCTGGGAAGCTATTAAAACTTCCAATGTTGGGCCCTCCCTGGTGGCAGAGCAGGTGAAAGCACAGCACTAAGAAAAAGTCACTCCAGCATGTGTTCGATCCTTGTCCACCCAGGAGGTGATCCACATGGCACGGCAGACCTCTCCTGGCCCACCTGCTGCTCCCCTCCCATCATTTGGCCTGTTCTGCTCCCCACTCTGTCTCTGGTGGAGCCTCTCGCCGCCCCTGCACCTCTGGCCTGTACTTCAGTTCACTTTGCATAAATAAATAAATCTTAAAAAAAAAAAAGCACTTCTAATGCGCAGGTCAGGGAATGATTAAATCTAGAACCCAGTTATCAGCATTTGTCAAAGATTTTGAGGAGATCCCAATGTATAGTAAAGTTGGGAGCCACTGTTAAAAATATAAGGAGCTAAACCAAAGTAAGACTTTTTCTTTCTTTATCCCAGTGCTTACAAAGACTCCATTTCTGAAGTTTAAGGTCAGGAGAGTTGTGGATGCCCAACTTTAGTTCATCAGTGTCTTTTGCATCATATGTGGGCTGGGATAGATGTTTGTTGGATCCAAGTCTCTGATTAAACAGCTAGTTCTTATTCCTAGCGACAGGGCAGGCACCTCAAACTGAGCTTAGAAGTTGGTTATAAATAAAATTAGTCAGGTGTTTACAGAATGCCAGAGGCACAGGTGAAGAGAAATTTATATGGATGCCTGTGCTGTGGACTCTTGAGCAAATGAATTGCCACCAGCAGCTGATGTCAACAAAGCTTGAAGAAAAGGGTTTGATTGTTTTTTTAAGGAGGAGGGAAGGTAAAAGAAGTCAATTATAGGTAGGGCAAGAAAGCAAGGAATTTGAATTAAGCTGTGTTCACCATCCATGATTGCTAGCTATGTGCCTTCAAGTACTTTCTTTTTTATCTTCTCTCATTTTAGAATAAAATTAGTATGGGAAGAATACTTTCCTATTAAGGTTGCTGTGAAAATTAAGTGATAGAGAATGTGACTTATGCATATGAACAATTTAAAATAATTCAAAGTAGTTGTTGCTATAGCTGTTCTTGTATTGAAACAATTCTGATTTTCTCTGATCTTTACTCAAATATTCAGACCATGGATACTATGCCTAGCACAAAGAGGCCTGAGATTAATAAACTTCTGTACCAAATTCTAATTTTGAAATGAGAGTAGTTTGTTTCCCTTTATGCAGCCTCTAAATTTGCCTCTTCCAGGCAAATTATCAATGGATATTTAGTTCTTCAAACCAACTCCCCTCCTTTTTGTTTTTTAAAATTTCTTGTAAAAGGCCAGTGCATGGAAAGAGTAGGCTTGGAGCAGATCCAGAAAGACCAGTGTACTCTGGGTTGGTTGACTAAGGCGTATGAATTGTTAGGTTCGTTTTAGTAACCTCAGAAAAAAGGAATCCCCAAAAGAAGAGAATTGGAAGAGTCAAACTTACATGAACAACTTATGTGAAACAGAGAACTAAATATCCAAATTGAGTTTAAGATTTAAGGTCAGGATCCATGACATGCCTATTTTACACAGCTTTAGAAATGGAAGAAGCCCCTCCCCCAACCAAAATGATGTGGAAAATGGAGCCTGTCAAATGGCCTATGGGTGATGTACCACTTATAGCTACCAGATTTTTGTTACCTGAGAGGTTTCCATGATAGTCATCAACCCACTAGGCACCTGGTTTAGAGTGTAAAGAAACACCATTTCCCCTCCAAGAAAACTCAACTAAAGGAAGACACTGTTGGGTTATACACATGGAAAGAAAAATCTTGTGAAGAGCCAAGAACATAAACTAAAAGTTTCTAGGCTCATGAAGATGGAGTTAAAGCCTCATTCTGTATGTTTAGGCATGTCAGAAGCTTGGACCACCTCCTAGTGCTTAGTAACTAACTTCATGCAATTACTCTTCATTTCTTTCCTGCTACAAGGTGTTTCCTTTTGAAATGGTGCTTTCATGTAACTTTAGGCATTGTGTCCTTTTCAGTGATAGCCATGTATCATGACTTCTCATAATGGCTCCCTGCACAGATGGATTAATTTTGATGAGAGGGGTGAAGAGGAGAAAAGAAGAAAGAGAATCAAACTCATCTCATTTCTTAGCCTGGCTCACTGGTTGCTGAATATCCTAGTGGGGAATGTGGATCAGGTATGCAATTTGTATTCAGGGAGAATGACTTTACAAAGTTTAAATGCCGCTGCTTAGCCACCAGTCAGAGTCTGCTGTAAGGGACAACTCCCCTCTGAGGAAAATGTCACTGGGCAGAATTATGACTGGGATATTCGGCACTTTTCTAGGAGTAAGATAGAAATGGGATAGTAATTCCGACCCCCTAGGGAGTAGACTCTTCATTACATCACAGCTGCCTCTGAAATAATCTCTCCTCTTCTACCTACACAAATATACACAGATTTGCATTCTCTTCTCTCTCTCTCTCTCACACACACACACACACACGCACGTGCACGTACACACACAGAGTCAAGCCTTTCCTTAAAATAATCCATGCCCAGAGTCCTATGTCCTCTGTATGGTTGGAACCATTTACACTTGCAACTTCAAGATTCTTCAAGATTCTGTAACTTTCCTGTCAGGGCTGGGGGGTTAAGCAGTAGGTCTGAAAAACTAATCTGCTCCATAACTAATGGGAATAGAAAGCCTATTAGTACTTGTCACATGAGCAATTTACTTAGAGAAAAATCTCTTTAAAATGTTCCTTAGCTCATGGATGGGTCTCCTCAGGAATATCAACTCTCATAGAAAGCGATGAAGAACTTGACAGTGACCATTGCAGAGACCTCTGGCAATGGACAGCAGTTGGAGCTGTCACTAGCCCTTGATTATCTAAATTAGCAGATGGCCACCCACATTTTCTACATGTGGCTCTAACACTCAAACTGAATGTAAACCTTCTCGTTCTTAGCAATGAAAAGGTAGGCAAGTGAAATTATTTTTCTTCTTCCTACAAAAAGGTGATCATGAATATGCTATTTTTGACCTATAGTAAATAAGAAACTTAGAAGTGTCAAAAAAAAGATAATAATGGTCTAAGACAATGGAACATAGTATTTTGAGGTAGCAAATGAACCAGTTGCCCCTGCCATTCCTCAAAAGAAAGGCATCTTTTAGGGGTTATGAGAGATCCAATGGTTTTTGGAAAATCCTTGGCAAACGTCTAAAAATATGTTTCCAATCTTTCAACTCAAACAAATTAAACACACGTTTTTTTCCTGGCACTTTCCTCCCTCATTTTAAAGAATATGTGTATTTTTTTTTCAAGGAAATTTTAGGCATGTGGCTCTAATTTTCACTTAACTCATCATGATATTGTTTCATAAAAGTTATTCTGTGACTAAAAATCCTCATAAGTCTTTTTTAAAAATAAGACTCTATTTCTTGGAAATAGGAAGGAAGTCAGAGAAACCAGAGCTGGAAAAGGGCAAGTAAGCCATGCAGGCTTTTTCCTGACAGGACAAGGTCATCTCTGTTCTACTTAGCTCCCTGGAGTCAAGTACTTCCTGGAAAGACAGTCCTGGAAGAGGAAGGGGACCTTCTTCATTATGTTTCATGGTGGAAAGTAGCAAAATCTTTCCAGACCCCGTGATAGTGCCCACACAGTGACATGTAGCTGACTCATGGTTCTGTCCTTTGAAAGTCATTGGACCTTAAATTGTTTCCCATGATCTCTGAGAAGGACTTCATGCAATCCTTGTTTCTCAAGCAATACTCTATTTCTGATATTCAATTATGCTATGGATAGTCCTGTATGTGGTTTATGTTGATAGTACATTATTATCAATGTACTAAGTTTTTTAGATAGCTCTCTAAAATGGGCAGATTCTTCTGGTCATGCATCTCAACATAAACTCAACCAAATTTGGTTTTTTTCCCAATTTGTTTATCCCCAAAAGGAAAGCTCGAATAATTTCCTTTTGACCTTTGTCTTTGAATACTTCTGAAAGAGGAGGTTTTCTCTATACCACAGAAGACACCTGAATTTGTAATGTATGCATATAAACACAATTATGTATATACACACATATATATATGTATGTGAACACAACTATGCCTAATCTCATTCAGTATTCAAAACAGATTTTCGTTAACACTTGGGATACTCCAGGAACTGACAAAAATTATGGCTTCAGAGAGTTCAAAGCAAATTGCTTGAGAAGGTAAGTTAATAAAAACATAATAAAGCACAATGATAGAAGTATATTGAAAGGAAACGAAGATGTTTTCAACTCTGCAGGGACAATGAAGAAACTCTTCTAAGAGTAGTTGATAGAGCTGATCTGTAAAACTGATAAAATCTTCACTATACAGACAGGAGAAGATTCATCTAGGATGAGGGCATGAACCAAGGCATGAAAGTGAAAACCCCCAACCTATTTGGAGCCCAGCCAGTCTTTTGGCTTGACTGTGGCCAAAGGTGAGATATGGACAAAGAGAGGCCTACAGGAGGGGATGGTAGGTTGTGGTAAGAGGCAGAACTTTATTCCAATGACAATGAGGCTGATAACATAGTTGCTTCTTAGAAAAACTTTTTGGATGGCATTATGGAAGACTAATTTGGAAGTGGGGTGCAGAATGAGACTAGAGAAAATTTCATCTGGGAAACATAAAAATCAGAGTGAAAGATCATTAGTACTTGAATTAAGGCAACATCTTACAAGATAGAAAGGAATGGGGAGGAAAAACATTAAGAAAGTGAAATGGGGCCCTCCTTGGTGGCACAGCAGGTTAAAGCAGCATTAAGAAGCTAAAGTCACCAGCATGAGTTCGATCCCCACCCCGGAGGTGACCCACATGGTGCGACAGACCTCTCCTGACCCGTCCGCTGCTCCCCTCAGCAGTGTAATTCACCCATCTGCCTGTTCTGCTCCCCACTCTGTCTCTGAATCCTCTCACCACCCCTGAACCTCTGGTCTGTACCTCAGTTGCATAAATAAATAAATCTTTACAAAAAAAGAAAGAAAGTGAAATGGACAGTATTGGTCACCTAGTAGAGAGAATGGGGCAAGATGAAGAAAGTATTTCAGGATTATGTCGAGGAGGGTAACAGGGATTCAGGGCAAAGATGATGAACTCTGTTTAAAACATGGTGAATTTGAGATGTCTCTGGGATACCATGTACACAAGTATTGGATAGCTCTCAACAAATCTTCCATGCTTCCTGGTACATGACTGTTAATGAAATAGAACTGGCAGGACTCAGTTAACTTGACCAGTTATCTCTCTTTGCCTGAACCTTGAGAAACTTTTCTTAGGAAGGAGGGGTCCAAATGTTTTGCCCATCAACATTAACCCTCTCAATAAGCCTTCAGGTGACCTCTCATCAAGTCCTTCTCATGAGCCCCCATTTGCCCTGTTCTTGCAGTTTTGTGCTTCTTGTTGCCAACTCTTGTCTTTGTAGGATGGTACTTATGTGAGAGGCGGGAGGCATCAGCTGTGCCCACATGGCATTACATTGATCTGAGCATTTGCATTTCATAACCTTTATTTTGTTCTAGTGTTCTCTGTTTTCTTTGTTAATAGCTCTAATTTTATATAATTTCTAGAATAAAGTAGCATTCATGTATCTTAGAAATTAAATTGTTTTTATGGTGGCTGCACTCCCTAACACCGTCATCATTGTTTACCTCTACAGATACTTCCACCCCATACACAAAGTACAATGCATGTATAACCACTATTTCTCCTTTGAAATAAGATCTTCTCCTGTTCCATGATGTGCATCTCATGTAATTTTATTCTTGCTTAGCATGTATTATTGTTATTATTACCATTTGCCATACGGGTATTTGTTCTAGGGAATTGTTTTTATACTGCATTTTATCAAAAATGTCCTGTTAATTAGTGCCAAGTTAAGAATTCAGTATTTAATAAATGGACCAACAGTCTCTTGCTTACTGTACTTATCCAATGTAGGTGACATATTTCTTTTTGCAAATCTGACCTGGACCACTTGACCAGTTTGCTGCTTTTGTATAGTGCCCTCATAAAATCTGAACTTTATCATCATTTCACATAAGCATGGATAGTACATTGTATTTCTGGCTCAGCTCTTTGCAAAGAGGGGAAGGCCTATTCTCCCTATAAATATGAGAAGCTGTGCTGACATGCCCTTTATGGTTCTTGCTCCAATCAGAAATCACAAAGTTATTGAATTTCATGTTGGCCCTTGGTGCATCAGTAGTGGCTGCAAAAGCCAAGACTCTACTCATAATTTTTAAGAGCCATCTTAAAAATAAAAATTGTTTCTTTAGTGCCCTCTGAATGCACTTGGTATTGTGGAATTTTAAATGAATTCCTCTTTCTTGCCTTGGTAGCACTGAAAATTTGAAGAGAAAAGCCAAACAGAAGTTCCATAAGTTGACCATGAAATCAACATATGCAATCTTTATTTTCAAAGTGATTGTTCTTGAAGTTTGAAGGAGACAGATGCAAGAGATGAGAGATAAAGACCTTTACTCTACATAAGGCTAATCTTTGCAGTGTTTCAGTATATTTTTGTCTTATGAGCAAATTCATAATTACTTTGTGTTTCAACTCTTTCAAGTCTAGTCATCTGTATGTCGTAAAGTATCTTTGAACTAAATTCACATTTATCTCTCTCTGTCTTTCCATGTGTATTTCATTTCCTTTAACCACTGGTTTTGAAATCCCTTTGCCTACAGCCTTCATGTTTGTCTTTTATTCAGGGATATGTTTCATTGTTCAATATCTTGAACAGTGACTAGTGGTTAATGCAAGTGAAAAGATTCATCTCAGAAATATTCAGTTCTTTGCAACAATGCAACCATTATCCTCTTGTGGCATATATTTTAAAGCCTGGGTATATTACTCTCTATGTCCATCTTTACCTCTATGTAGTAAAGATAGGAGGTAAACTTCATGACTCCAAGAAAAGAAAGAAAGAAAATTCAGTAAGAAAGCAGAAAGGAGTAAGAAAGAAAGGAGTATAGAAATACTCCCAAAGGGTCTTGTCTCTTGTTCTCAGGATGCTGCAAACCCTTCAGTTTATTACCAATATATGTGGGGAGATATTGAAAAAACAAACAACAATCAGAAAAACTCCACAAACAAACAAAGTATGCCCAACATATGGTAAGAATGAAGAAAAACATGAACTCTCATATACCGTTGGGAATGCAGACTGGTCTAGTCCCTATGGAAAAATGTATGGAAGTTTCTCAAAATATTAACATGTATCTATCATATGATCCAGCAATTCCACTTCTAGGGGTCTACCCAAGAGTACAAAATACTAATTTAAGGAATATATGTATTCCTCATGTTCATGCAACACTGTTTACAATAGTCAAGGTATGAGAACAATATAAGCATCCCAAGACAGATGAATGGGTTAGAGAGATGTGGTACATGTGCACAATAGCATACTACTCAGCAATAAAAAAGGATAGACTATTGCCATTTGTGACAACACAGGTGGAACTGGAGGGGATTGTGCTAAGTGGTTTAAGTGAGAAGGAGGTAGACAACAGATGGTATCACTCATACACAGAAAATAGAGAAAGAAACCAAAGGGTCAAAGAAAGCCAAGCCATAAAAATCATAGAAATCTGACTGTAGCTCTGAGGATACATAGGGAGGAAGGTATAAGGACAAAGAAGTGAGGGAGCACAGTGAACTATTATGTTGGAATATAGATGTCTTTGGTAGTGGTTGCAGTGTGGTAGCGAAACCTAAAAGGAGAGATCCTATACCTGTAAATTCTATACAATGTTGTAAAACAATGTTACCTCAATAAAAATATATTAATTAAAAACAAGAGTATGACAAATTTAGACATCAAACAACTAGGAAAGTTTCTGTAAAGTTTTCAGTCAATATATATATTTTTGCACTATTCTATGGTTCCTGGGGATTTGTAAATGGTTAGCCTTTATTATTTATTTTCACTAAAAAACAATTTTTCTTCAAGGGCAGAAGTCATGGCTTATATTTCTTTCTTTGTAATGTTGAGACCTGGTTTTCAGTAAATATTTCCTGCTAAAGGAATGAGTGAACTTTTATTTTCCACATGACATAGTATTCACAATTATTATAGAAAAACTGAAAGAAAGCTCTCTTTTCAAGATGTCTACATATAGCAACCTTATCCTCTTGATAAGACACTGAAGCACATGTGCAAATAATTAGATATTAACATTTCTATTAACCATATTATGGGTAAAAAGTAAGTCTTGGGTGCCTTAAGTAAAATGAAAATGAATGAACTTCTTAAAGTCAAGGTGAAGATAAAAGGGATTGGAAAGCCCAAGAGGATAAGCTCTGGTTAATAGAAAAATAGTAACTTACTCTAAATAACTTTCATATCAAATACTTGGCAAGTAAGTGTAAACCACCTTGTAATACTTTTTATTTCCATGTCTTCTATTCATATTTAACCTCTCATATAATTCTTTTTCTAATTCCATTTATAAACTCCTTAAAGCTGGGATTCCATCTGTTTTATCACACACATGACACTCTTGTGTATATATGTGTGTGTCTGTGAGTGGTTCTGTGTACATGCCTACAGGGATTCTCATATTTTTCTAATCACATTTAGAGGACGTGAACACCAAGAACAAGAGCCAAGAACATATGTGGTGGCAAGTAAAATCTTTAGGTGGTGTCAGCACATATATTAATCAATGGCATTTACTTGCATATTCATAAATATTTATAGTACTTTATATCTTAAATAGTTGTATATAACTGGCCTTATGGGTGAGTCTATTGACAAATAGACTGTGTCTAACTTTAGGGAGTTATTTAGTGGCATTCAAAATCAACCATAGTATTAATATCCTTTGAAAGACAGTTCCCAAGTCTTTCTAATGCCCTTACAAGCTGGTTCTTTTCTAATGTAATAGCAATTATTTTTTGGATTTGAGCCTGTATTTGATTTTAAGAGCTGGTGCTCTTGAAATCAAAGTTTGATAAGAGCCTATTCTTAAATTCACCATTTTTTTTAAAAAGAAAACTTACATGGCCAGTGCAATCATTTAGATTCTAATATTTCTTAGCTATGTCTATTGTTACTTTTCATTTTCGGTGCATTTAATGTTAGAGGGATGGAAAGGCATAGTCCATCACAGAATAGAAAAATCTTACTTTAAAAAAAATTTTGTTTTATTTATGCATACAAGAACTGAAGTGCAGGCCAGAGCTTCAGGGGGCAAGAGGATTCACCAGAGACAGAGTGGGAAACTGAGCAGGCAGATCTGAAATACACTGCTGAGGAGAGTAGCAGGTGAGACAGGAGAGGTCTGCTGCACCACCGTGTGGGTCAGTCCCCTAGCTGGGAGTTGAACTCAGGCTACAGAAGCTGGTGGTAGCTTGATGGCACTGAAACTTTAACTCCTGTGCTATCAGGGAGGTCCCAGAAAAAATCTTATTAATAGGTGATCAAACACAGACCAAGGAACCAAAGAATGAATTGAAAACACTTCTTTTCTCTCAGGTTAGCTATGGTTCACATAAAACTCAAACTGGCACAGGGGAGTATCCACAGTGTGATATCCCTTACAATTGACTTTTTCCTTTTGGCCAGAAATCTAGGGTTCTAATTCTTTTCCTCACACCAGGGCACTGGTCCTTTGGTTTCATCTGGTTCTCCTTACCAAGGAGGAGTGTTCTCTGCTTTTGAGAGTAGAGAATAAACGACAGTGATTTTTCAGGATCCATTTTCAAATTGAAGCCTCCAAAGGCTAATATTTTTATTGCTGACATGGTCTCTGAGCACAGCTTTGTGATTTTTTTTCTTTTTTTCTTCCAAAAGCATCTGCTTCTCTTTATGTTCCACAAAAATCTAAAAGTCTCCCTTCTATTATTATAGCTAGGCATTTGTTACTCTCCAGAAAAGAGCTGGTGGTTGAAGGGAACCAAATTTTGCCATAGAACATTATATGATACTAGTTTATTTTTCTTCTCCTTTTGCCTAAAATTTCACCTTTTACTTTAGATTTCAGCTTATTTTCACTAAGCTCTTTTATTTCAATCTACACAATTCCTTTGATGATTCAATAAGATAAATCATTGGTTGGACTTTGTTACTTACTTCACATGCTACATCAATTCATATTCTTGAGTTGAAAGCAAAATTAGTGGTTCCCTCAATAAGCATTGATAGACAGAGTCTTAAATAGTAGAATAGTACTAATAAGTGAAATATATATTGTAACTTTTTAAATCCTCATACCAATCATTTTTATTATTATTAAACTTTATTCTTTTAATTTTTATTGAAGTTAACATTTAATTATAACACTATTTAAATTTCAGGTTTTTGTGATTCAGTTCACCACTGGAAGTGTATTCCATTCTTTGCCCAGTGATCCACAGATGAGCATTTAGATTTTGCCATTGTAAATAATGCTGTTGTGAAATGGTGGTACATAAATCTTACTGAATTACTGCTTTCACATTTTTTAAATAAATACATAGAAGAGGTATTCTTAGTTAATATGGTATTTCTGTTATTAGATCTTTATGGAATCCCTATCCTGTTTCCATCAGAGCTCACCAATTTACATACCTAAGGACAGGGGACAAAATTCTTCATTGCATTCTTGCCAACACATTTTGTTTCTACCTTTTTGATAAATCCTTTTCTCATATGTGTGAGGTGTCATCATGGTTTTTTGCTTGCTTTTCTCTAATAATAAGTGAAGTTTAGCAATTTTTCATCTGTCGGCTAGATACCTCTATATCTTCTTTGGAAGTGTTTATTTAAATCCCCTGACTATAATTTTGATTGGGTTGTTCTTTTGTTTTTAAGATGTATCAGTTCTTTATTTTAGATAGGAAGTCTTGGTTAGATATATAATACACAAATATCTTCTCTTTTACTGTCCAAAAGCTTTCTGATTTGCTACAGTTCTACTTATCTAATTTTGCTTTTGTTTCCCTGGCCATTGGAGTTCAATGTCCAAAGACATCCCTACACTCCATGTTCAGGAGTGTATTATTTATGATTTTGTCTGTTTTTTTATGGATTCAGTCTTATATACAAATTCTCAATCATCTTGAGTTAATTTTTGTGCATGGTAGTAAGTAAAGATCTATTTTCATTTTCACACATAACTATTTAGTTTTTCCAGCACCACTTGTTGAAGAAGTTTTCATTTCTTCATTGTATGGTTTTAGTTCTTTTATTGAAGATTAATTGCAATATGTAGTAGTTTATTTCTGGGCTCTTTGTTGGTTTTGTTCTAATACTATATTGTTTTGATTATTATCACTTTATAGTGAAATTTGAAGCCAGGGACTGGGATACTTCCATTTTTCTTTCTTTTTTTTTTTTCAGGATTGCTTTGTTAACAAGGTCTGATATCTTTCCATATGCAGTTCTTTCACTTATTTAACTAAGTTTATTTAATTATTTTTATATAGTTATAAATGTGATTGTTTTCCTGGTTTTTATTCCTGCCACTTGGTTATTTTGTATAGGAACACTACAGATTGGTGCTTGTTTATTATTTCTAGCAACTGTCTTATTTTGGAGTCTGGACTTTTTTCTATTTATTTTGTCATGACATCTGCAAATAGGTATCCTTTATAATTTGAATTTTTAAAAAATCTCTTTCTTATCCATTACTCAAGGTAGGACTTTCAGCACCCTATTAAATAGAAATGACAGAAGTAGATTCCCTTTGCCTTGTTCCTGATCTTAGAGGAAAAGATTTTAGTTTCTTACCATTGAGTATGATATTGACTATGGACTTGTCACAAGTGACTTTATTATGATGCTGTACATTCCTTCTATACCCATTTTTTTAATCATAAAAGGTTGTTGAAAATGCTTATAAAAATGTTTTTGCTATGCTTATCAAAGCATCATGTGATTTTGTTCCTTCTCTTGTTGATGAATGATCACATTAATCTTCAAGATATGGACAATATTACCCTCATTTGGAAGTTGAGGAAATTGATATGGAAAGAGATTAAATAACTCGTTGATACCATATAGTTAGCAAAGGAGAGGATTCAAGATATGGACAATATTACCCTCATTTGTAAGTTGAGGAAATTGATGTAGAAAGAGATCAAATAACTTGCTGATATCATATAGTTAGCAAAGGAGAGGATTTAGATTCAAATAATCTGTTTTAGAGTCTGAGTTCATAGCCACCACACTATCAAAAAGTTATTGTGGGCAAAGCATTTATCATACATACTATCATATAATCATTTGGTTCATGAAAGGCATGATTTAATAGGACAAGGAATAATAGCATGCTGGAAAGAGAACAACTTTATTGAACCCATAGATCTAATCTCATTTCTGTTACTTATGGTATTGGATAGGATCTATATTTGGGAATGCCCTTGAAATCCCTTGATTTCTGAAATAACTTAGTGAGGGAAAAGACCAGTTTGACTTGCAAAATCTTTAGGGTTTATTGCTATTGAATGACCACTGGTATTAAGAAATCAGGTAACGTGGATATTAGAAAGTGTACTTTTTGCTTCGGTTGTTTTCTATAGTGACCCATTTCAAATACTTTTTAGGTCAGTGCACTGAAAACTATTTGCCTTCCAGGGTTTTAATTATTAATGTAAAAGTGTTTAAGACATGTCCATTAAAGCTGATAAGTTGTGTCTGATTAACGGACTTTTCATAAATGCACTGACACAAACTTTTTTTTAAAAAATTAATTCAGCCTGCAAATGAACATCATCCATTTTGCTATCATATTTTATCAGTCTGTAAAGTGCATTCTCACTTCAGTTTTCAGCTCTGAATGCAGAACACTGTGAAAAATGACAGAATTTTAATGAGAAAGTGAACAACATGCCATCAACACCCTTTTGCCAGTAAAAATGGCACAACATCAAAGCTTTAAATCATGTTCCCTCCACACCTTTGGACATCTGTGATTCTGTCTGAGTCCTCAAAATCTGCTACATCCATCACCAGGTGCAGCCTTTAAACATGGAGGCGCTGTCTACTTCACTGGTTGGCATGGCAACAGTTGTCAAATCATCCCTTGATAATGCTCTTTAATTGATTGTATAAATTATTCTGAGATATGTGATTGCAAAATGATGTACTGAAGCTCTTAAGTGTGCAGATCAGCCTGACTACATTTAAAGATGCACTGCACCCCCTGCCTAACCCAGGAAACTGACCGTCTTTGAGAGCTGGAACATTTAGGATGAAGCATAAATTTGAAACATTAAGGAAAAGTTTAAAGCAATGGCACAGTTAATTGCGACTTCAAGTGCATGTTAACTTACTAAAACCCAACAAGCTGAATACTGCATGCAAATGTAAAGATATTTCTTAAAATCACATATAGAAATCAGTCTATTCAATGATAGCATTACTCCCAGCACTGAGTTTATGATTGCCTTGGTGGAGAAGTTATAGGCTATTTGGAGACACACAGCATCATCTCTCTGTATTTGCCCGCCTTGGGCTTTTTTCCCTCATGATTCTTTATATACAATTAGTGCCGAGTGTGTTGCCAATGTATTGGCTCTCCTGTTGCCTCCATCTCTCAGCTGAATGACATTCTGTGATTTCTGGCATCTCTATTCAATTGTAAGCAACATGGAAGTGATTAACTTGGAAGCGATGCCTAAAGCACCCTGTTATTTTCAAGTCTTTTTGTTTCCTTCCATAAAATAGCCTTTCTAGCATTCCCTTTCATTCCAGATCTCAGCCCAATGAATCTACATGAAAGGATAAGCCAGTGGTACTCAAATCATGGCACCTAATGCCCAGCATCAACATCAACTGTGAACTCATTAGAAATGCGGAGTCATTAGAATCTTTCATTTCATGGAAAAATCTCTATTTTAACAGACTCTCCAGGATTCCAGCTCAGTTCATGCTTGAGAACCACTGGAATAGCTAGTGTTAGCTGCACACTAGAATTACCTTGAGAACTTTTAAAATGATAAAAATATGGGATGCACCTCCAAGATATTCATTATTTCCTCTGAGATGGAGCCTATACACTTGGTATTTTTAAAAATCCCTATGTGATGCTAACAAACTGAGAAGTTTGAGGAATGCTAATATAGAATGCTAATATAGTTCTTATTGAATGTAAGAACTTTAAATGCTAAGAAGAGGCTTCTTAATAGAAATACGTTATATCCTCTTTGTTTCTCCTCCCAAATTCCTATTTCACATTCGTTCAGTTAGTTGTATTTTCAACATTCTTTTGCCGATTGACTATTATAAGTCATATGTTTAGTACTCAACTTTGGAGATGTAATGAGAAACAGACTAGCCTTTAAGCTGAGGGGAGGGACAGACAGTAAAGACAAAAACAAAGAAAACAAATACATACACGGTTATAAAGCATGATAAATGCTCTGAGGTAAAAAGTTGCATGCTGTGATAAAGAATTAGGTGAACCTACTTTATTATAGTGACTGGATATAGCCCAACAGGCTGATATTTAAGCTGAAAACTAGACAGGTTCTGGTTGCTGGGTGCAGGTGTATGGAGTGGGATGTTCTCAGTGGCGAAGAGAGAATATAGACAATACATACTGAAAGAAAAGAGTTGATGTGTTCAAGGGGCTGAAAGGAGGCTTCTATGGCGATGCTGGAGAACCAGGAGTTTGGAAAAGTTGGGAGGAATAAGCCTTACAGAGATGCAAAAAGGAACACATCTGAGGAAGAGGAAATAGTGTGAATATTTGTCCTTAGGTGGGTTCAGGTCAGTGATGTCAAAGAATCCTCTTGTCGAGGCACTTTTTTAGTAGGTTTTAAGTTGCTTAAATAGATGCTGCCATTTCAGGTCAATGTTTTCACTCCTACTCTTTCTTTTTACTCCTTGGCTGGAGCAGCTTTAGCTGGTTTGCTGCCTGGTTTGACAGAATGTACTGCCTACTTTTAGGTTCTAGATGATATTGAAACTTTAAGATACAGGTTGATTGTCCTGCAGTGGCTGAGAGATTTTAGTTTTATCTTCAATTATTAGAAGTGGTGCAAAAGAATGATGCTGCTATTGTCTGCGCAGTGGAAATAACTATTTATGTAAGTAAATTATATAAGGGTGGAATTTAGCGATTTCTCCTTAAGAACATGTGTGTTTGTTTAAAAAGGTTCCTTTGTGCCTCTTATGTTCTTCCCTAAATTCATGTGCTAAATGTTTAACATTTTTTACAGTCTTTCTGCAAGCGAATTTTCCATATATGTGTGTGTATGTGTGTATGTGTATATATCCTGGCTTCCTGGCTTAATATTGCCACAAGTTTTTTTTTTTCTGTCTTTGAATTTTAGTATATTATAAACATCAAAACTTCCTTTGGAACTATTGCCAGTAGAGATGAGAGTCTCTAGCCAAGTTACCTATCAAAAGGCACATCAAACAACCCAGTAATTAAGAGGCTATTTACCATACAAGAGGTCCAAGTTTGGAATAATTAAATAGGATCATATGAAGCCTAAGCTTATATTAACTTTGCAAAGGTCAGCATGGCAGAAACGACCCAATTTTAAAGGCATCCCTGCAAATACTACCTATTAAAATTCTAAAATTCTAATCTCTGATTATTAGTAGGAACAGGGGTTCTTAAAACATGTTTCACCAGAAAGTGAAGGATGGAAACAGAAGAAAACAGGGGGGTGGGGGTAGGATGGGGTGGGGTGAGCACATTGAATGGAGATAGGAAGCTTTGTTGGTTTTTCCTGATAAAGTCTCTGATAAATTAATAATAACAAGGCTCCATCAGATGCCTTGTTCTCTGGTACTTGCTGGAGGTAGAGGATGAGAAAAAACCGAGCATGCCCGCAGTCCTTGGGAGGAAGCCCACCTCACACTTCAGAGACTGTCGAGGGCAGGAGAGGTGATACTATTAAGGGGAAGGGGGTCGGGAAGGAGGTCCTAAAGGAACTCTGCAGAGTCCTGTGGACTCCACCCCTACTCTGGCTTTCTGGACTCTAACCCCTACTCTGGTGGTTGGAAACTACAACTCCCAGCAGTACCAGGGAAAGAACTGCGAGGATCCAAGAGGGGAGCTAAGCAGGCATTCTGGGACTTTGGGGGATAAATAGGGAGCCATTTGGTCTGTTGCTCGGGAAATGCTCTTTGGACCGCACGACTCAGGGATTTCAGTTAGTTACCAGAGCTCCCAGTCAGCCCAGCAGGTAAGATATTCCAGTTGTTGTTTCCTTTTCCCCTTTTGTAAATAAGCCCACTATTGACCCTTTTTTGTGTGCTTGCAGTACAACTGAATTTTAAACGTGTGGGTGAGGCCACACAGACAGGTGGCCCAGTTCACACTGGGGCGCCCTGTAACAATTCCTGAACCAGGGGAAGGACAGTGAAACCAGGGAGATAATGGGACATGCTGGGCACCTGGAAGAAAGGAGACACCTTTGTACTTCCTTGATCCACTTTCGAGAGTTGGTTTAAAAGTAACATGATGATGACTTTAACTGTTCTCAACTTATTATCATAAAGCTTTAGACCTAGTATCTCACATAATTTCCCCTAGGGCAATAGCACTCAGCTTTGAAAAACAACTTTATAAACATTTAAATATATAGGCAGAGAAAAATAGCATTTTCTCCCTAAAATTATATTTATTGACAAGCAGATCATGAAAAAAAAAAAAAAAAACACGTCACTTTGTGTAGACATCTGGAATGGAATGCAGGAATTATCTTTTATATTCCACAAAATAATACACCAAATTATCTCCATTCACTCTCCATTTTCAGACTGTACTCAACAGGCACATTGTACAGGAAACATCAGCAGTTAGAGAGAAATTGTGAAGAAAGAAAGCCCCGAGTTCACATATGTGCAGATACAAAACATACTATGTGCTCGGTAATGGCGCGCAGCACACTGGCGACATCTTTGTGCTGATGTTTCCACTGGGATAATTAAGAATGGCACAGAGGGAGAGATGAGCTGCTAAAATAAGAAATGTCTCAGAAAGAGGAATGAGAACACCATTCACTTTATGAATATTTCCTGAATTGCACTGTGTGTCAAACCCTGGGCTTTAGTGAATGTATTGTATATTGGGAGATACAGACAGTCAAGAGATTATCACAAAGTAATGCTCTGACAGTAAGACAATGTTCTAGTATTTGTTGAGCACTTACTACCATGTTAAACACTTCAACACTTTCTGATTTAATTTAAATTTCACAAAAACCTAGGATCTTTTAAATTTTAAAAGATTTATTTGTTTATGCATAGAGAACTGGGGTAAAGGCCAGAAGTGCAGAGGTGGTGAGAGGATTCACCAGAGACAGAGTAGGGAGCAGAACAGGCAGATGTATTAAAATACACTGATGAGGGGAACAGCGGAGAGACTGGAGAGGCCTGCTGTGCCATGCGTGTCACCTCCGGGGCAGGGGATTGAACTTGCACTGAAGTGGCTGGAGCCAGCTTCATAGTGCTGTGTCTTAACCCACTGCACCACCAGGGAGGGCCCTATTTGTATTTTTTTTTTATTTATTTTATTTATTTTTTTTTAAAGATTTTATTTATTTGTACATACAGAACTGGGGTACAGGCCAGAGACTCAGGGGCGGTGAGAGGCTTCACCAGAGACAGAGTGGGGAGCAGAACAGTCAGATCGACGAAGTACACTGCTGAGGGGAGCAGCGGGCGGGTCAGGAGAGGTCTGCCACGCCATGTGGCACCTCCTGGGCAGGCGGGAATCGAACTCATGCGGAAGTGGCTTTAGCTTCTCAGTGCAGTGCTTTAACCCGCTGCACCACCAGGGAGGGCCATATTTTGTATTTTTTTTTAAGATTTATTTATTTATGCATACAGAACTGGGGTACAAGCCAGAGGTGCAAGGGTGGTGAGAGGCTTCACCGGAGACAGTAGGAAGCAGGACAGGCAGATCGACTAAGCACACTGCTGAGGGGAGCAGCTGGTGGGTCAGGAGAGGTTCACTATGCCATGTGGGTCAGCTTCCTGGCAGGGATCAAACTAGTGCTGCAGTGAATTCTGAGCGCTTCTTAGTGCAGTGCTTCAACTCATTGCACCACCAGGGAGAGCCCTTATTTGTATTTTTTCATCAGTTGCCATTACTATTATTGCTCCAATATCATGGATGAAGAAATTAAGGCCCTCAGAGTCTTGATATGTTTCTAAGCTTACTCATCTGGTGAGTGAAAGGGTGGAGAGGTGAAGCTAGCTTCCTGGGACCTCATTGGCCTTTTTTTTTTTTAAGATTTATTTGTGCATACAGAACTAGGGTACATGCCAGAGGCTCAGGGGCAGTGAGAGGCTTCACCAGAGACAGAGTGGGGAGCAAAACAGGCAGATCGACTAAGTACACTGCTGAGGGGAGCAGCGGGCAGGTCAGGAGAGGTCTGCCACACCATGTGGTCACCTCCAGGGTAGGCGGGAACCGAACTCATGCGGAAGCGGCTTTAGATTCTCAGTGCTGTGCTTTAACCTGCTGCGCCACCAGGGTGGGGGCTCATTGGCCATTTTTAAGCTCTCTGTCATGTTTCCTGCAGAGGGAATAGTAGGAAGAAACACAAGATGAGGCTTGGATCTGCTCTTTGGAGGAAAGGGAATGCTTCTGTGAGGAAATGTGCTGCCAGTAACTCCCGATTTTTTTCTCTCTCACTGGGATCCTTTATCATTCTCACACCAAGAGAAATATGGAAGAAAATTGCTGCTGGGGTGGCTGCAAGAGGCTGTATAGCCCCCAGTAAGGGCACTGGCCTCAGAGCTCCACTGCCTGCATTAAAACCTTGGCTCCCTGCTCAGGAGTTCTGCCACCTTAGGCGAGATTCTGTAAAATGGAGATAAAGAATTCTGCTCGCATGTTTATTATGGGAATGGAATTAAATGAGCTTATCTCTGTAAAACACTACACACATGCACACTACAAAAGTATTAAATATAATTTGCAGAAGACAGTACCAAAGATATCTATAGAGATTCTTCTCTGGGAGGTTGATCTCCAACAGTTTTGCTTAAGAACAACTCCTAGTTCAAAAACTTTTCTCATGCCAAGTGGAGTATCAAGGTGATTGGTTGCTCATCGGGAAGAGGGACTTTGGATGAGATGAGCTGGAGCCTCGTCTGGGGTTTTATGAGTACGCTTGAGGTTTGGGTTCAGACATTCCTGGATTGTAGTCCTGGCTCTGTTGCTTGGATCTTGGACAAATCACTTAATAACTTCATTCCCAATTCCCTTATTGATAAAATGAGAAATATAACGACTCCTATAATTAAATGAATTTGTTTATGATAAAGCTTGGCAGAGTAGTGATGAAAATGGTGGCTGTAATAAATATTACCACTCATTAGCAGAGTGATTTAGGAAAAAACTAATTTATTTCTGAGTTTTACTTTTCTACCATGTATATGGGGTTATGGATGTTACAGTACATATATATATATAGTACTACAGTAGCAAACAGTGGTTTTGATTAAGTGAAAGACAAAGAAGTGAGTGGAAGAGAATGAAAGCCAATCAAGTAATGTTTGACTGTTTATCAGATGATGCAGTTGGCTTATTTTGAGGGTTAATTATATTTATAGACAAAATTGAATGATCTGAGCCTAATTTTTTTCTCTTAAAGGCAGCTTAGCAGAATGCTGTCTCTATGCACTGTGTCAGTCTGCAAAGACTTAACAAGGTCTTAGCTGGTGTCAGCATTACAAATGGGTAAGGCTCCTTCTGGGGCCCTCTTGTGTAGAATTTAGCTTCCATATGCATAAGTACTAGTATTGCTTCTGGATCATGAGTTTCCCTGAAATTTGTTTTTGATATTTAGAGAAAGTAGATGCTCCTATTTCCTCTTAGTCTCACCTACAGTTGTGCACCATGATGTAGGGGCAGAGCTCATCTCTTTTGGTATGCTGTCACTTATGTTGTCCCTGGCCTGGCAAACCCTCTTCCCAAAGTCTTGGTGATAGAGCAAGATGACCAGCCATACCCAGCCTCTGCTGTAGGAATAAAGTGAGTGCAATAACACATGAGCTTTGGTTACTCTTCTTCCTTGTAACGCTAATGATGTGTATTTATGATCCACTTGTATAACCTGTAGCAGATATAGGTGTCATTAAATTATAATTAATCTGAGTTACAAGATGTCATGGAGACCTGAAAACAACTCCTGTGAAGCGCTGCTTTGAAAGAAATTGTGGGCAGAGTGTCTCATACTTTGTTATTTCAATTGACTCTTTCTTCCCCCCTCCTTCTCCTGTTTCTCTCACTTCTAATTGCTCTAGATTCTTGACTCATGTATGCTTAATGCACATGTGTTTCTATTGTCTAATTTGTTTTATAAGAGGCATTGATGACTTTAGGACCCAGTTCACACTGGGGAAGTAGACAAGAGGTAAGTAGTGTCCCTGGAGGATAGGGTGATGGCTGTGGTGATAGTCATCACTTATGGAGCACAGCTGTGGACAGTGTTGGGGCAAGTTCCTAAGTCTTTGAGCCAATGACAACTTTTTTGGGGGAGGGGGGCTTCAAGGAGGAGGGAGTACTGGGGCTATACTAGTGCCCCAGGCATGATCTGGGAGCAGTGTAGGGGAAGCTCAACTTTAGAAAGGGGTAGAGGAGAGTCAGGAGCTCTATCTGCCAGGACACAATGATATGCATAGCCAGAGATCTAGTGGGGACTTCCCATGATGTTGCAGCTATAATTGGATCCTATAGGACCTAGTCTCTGGTGACTTCTGTGCCCTGTCACCCATTACTGTCCAGGGAGTTTATCTGCTCCTGTCTTGCTGACCTCCTTGCTATCTCCTGAACACATATAATATTCTCCTGTTTCATAGACTCTGAACCAATTATTTTATCTGTCTGGAAAAGTCCTACCATAAATATCTGTATGTTTTGCTGCCTCAGTTTGGGGTTGCATTCCAAAGTTCTCATCAGATTTGCCTTCCTTAACTATTCTCTGTTAAATAGCATATGTTCCTTGCTTTATTGTCTTTATTTTTCTACATTGCATTAGTTTATTTCCTCTTTATTTTTATTAAAACATAAGCTTTACAGAGCAGAAATTACTCTTGTTCACTACTATATGCTGCACACTTAGGTAAATAATTATGACATGCTAAATGCTGAGTAGATATTTGCTGAATGGATATTGTACTGTAACCAATGCACAGTCTATGGCAAATAATGCTCTTCTGTGCTAGAAGGGAGATCTGTTACTTGAAGACTTATGCCAATAAGAATTACTTTTGTGATGGATAGAAGAATTTTTACCAGGGCGATGATAAAGGAGCTCACTGATTTTTAATTTCATGACACAAAACCAGTGGAGAAAACTTTCTTATTTCTCAGTTGACTTCCTAATATTTACAAAGTCTTAGACACAAGTGAGCTTTTCTAACAATCCAGCACACTCCAGTCCCGAAATCAATATGTAGTCTTTTGTTTAGGCTTTAATTCCATTATATTGTTTTTACTCATCAGTGTGTGGTTATTTTCTGGATGATCTGGCTCCTCCTTCCACTGGCTATGCTCCCCAACACTTCATTTTTTACTCTTTTAATGGCAATATTCATTTTACATCTTGCCTACATTTTTGTGCTGTGGTCACCCCACGGGATTAGTAGTCTCACTCATATGGTTCAAGGACTCCACTAATCAGTATCCTGTACTAGTTTAATGGCCACATGGAATGCAATCCATTCTTCCAGATTATTACAGTCGATGTTAAATGGAACTGTGTCTAAGCTTGATTCTTTTGACTCACCACTGGATACCTCTTTCATACACTGTCTGTTACTGTTTATCATTATTCGTTGTTTATATTCGTCTCACCCGTTTTCCATTTGTGTGAATGTGTTTGTGTGCAGGCCAATTTTGCTTCAATTTTAAAGCAGGATTTCATGAGATCCAATTAAGTATTTTTCGAATGCTCAAATATAGTGTCTACTACAGGATTCCCTTTGTGCTCTAATTTTGTAATGAAACTGAAAGGAAATCAATCAAGTTCCTCTGGCATGAGTTGGTTGTTATAAACTCATGCTGTTTATTGCTTATTCTGTGTTCCTCTGGATTTTACAGAAGTATTTTTCAGAATATTATTACTTAATTTTGATCAAGTGTTTTTTTTCCCCACTAGGAAATCATTTCTAGATTTACTTTTTATATTTCTTTGTTCTTCTTTTTTCTGAAATGACATTTAACATGCCATTATTAAGCAGTTCTAACAAATTTTGGTGTATCTGTGCTATTCGTTCATATAATATACATGTTCCAGATAACTTTATTTGTGAAAATATAATGTATACATATTCCATTAGAAGATAATGCTTTGTTTTATAAAGTACAGCAAAAGAATGGTTATGAACTGTGGTTTTAAATTTGAAAATTTATTAGTTTCTTTACAAAGAGAAGACACCAAAAGAGGCAATGTGTTAATTTCTAGGTTACTGTAATATAATACAACAAACTTGGCATCTTCTAAACAGCATAAATTTATTCCTTATACTTTTGTATGTGCAATGTCCAAAATCAAGTGTTTGCACAGTTATGTTCTCTTAGAGGGCTCTAGGGAAGAATTCTTCCTGGCCTCTTTACTTTTTGGTGGCTGCTGGCAGTTCCTGATTTTGTTGTGGTACAATATACCCTGAATGAACTCTACCTGCTGATGTTTTATGGACTCCACCACACCTCCTTGCCAAAGATATCCCAGGCATGGGGCATTACAACTCTTGTTATGCTATGAACCCTCCATACCTATAGACTCCTTGAAGGGTGGTTAAAAGTAGAGTTAAGTATCCATGCCTGTTATAAAACCAAGCACACATGGGCCTGATGGGCGCTGTGTTTTGCCTGCCTGTAGCATGCACCTGGCTCCTAGCTCAGACAGCATTACTGGTAGTGCATATTGAATGATTAATCTCTTTCTGTGTTCCCTCCGTTTCTTTTTTATTGACCTTTTTCTGTGTGCATGTCCTTGGGTCTTGTTCTGAATTTCTTTAAGTTTGTGGGTGAGAAGTCACACCCAGCCCCTCCTATTTCTCTCTGGGGTTGCCCCTTAGCAGTGTGTAGCTGCCTCCCTCTGTTCTAGCTCTACCTTTTCAGGACTTCTTATCTGTTACTCCTGTGCTGGCTCTCTATTCAAGTATCTCTCTCCTCTGTTATAAAGAAACCAGTCAAAGGACTTAGGACCCACCCTAATTCAGTTTATCTAAACTAGATCTGCAAAGATCCAGTTTTTCAATAAATTTACATTAATATGTCCTAGGGGTTAGGACTTATCTTTTTAGAGGACACAATTCCACTTACTACTGTTAAGTTCCCAATATACCAGGAAGATTGTTTTAGTTCATTTGGGTTATTTTAATACCATAGACGAAATCATTTAAACACTATTTAGTTCTTAGAGTTTGGGAGGCCGAAGAGTCCCAGGTCAAAGGGCTGGAAGACTCAGTATTGGGTGAGATCCCATTTGCTGGTTCATTGACACCTGGCTCCATGTGGTTTCCTCTCATACAGTGTCAGAAAATAATAGTTGTGGAACACCAACAGGGTGTCAGAAAAGTGAACTTGATTTTGACCCTGTCTCTCTGGAGATAGCATCAGATCAGTTTTAGGACTCAGTCTCATAAGACAATCTGTATCGGTTCATTCCTGACAATTGCAAAAGTCAAGGTTGCCATTTGTGCTACTTGTCATAGGTCAGAGGCTCTCATAACATGATTCTTCTACTGTTTGCAAAAGTGACTCCCAGAGCTCAGGAAACCTGTTTATTCACTAGATTCCTGATTCATGGTAAAGAATACAACTCCAAAATAATCAGATAGAAGAGATATATAAGGCAAAGTACGGTATCAGCATGATAAATTAAACTATTGGACTTTGGTAATGAATTCAAACTAGTCCCTCACCTCTCCCTGGATGGTAACACTCCTATTTACAGTGTTGATTCCTCTGGCAACCCCACCACACCTTTCCATGACCTAGGGGCATTTCTAAAGTCACCTTATTTACAAAGCAATGGACATCTTGACAGCTTACCACTTAGGAAACTGCAAGGGTTTAAAAGCTCTGTGTTAGAAATAGATATAAAGACCAAATATATATTGCTTATTATAAATCACAGTATACAAGAACATGTGCAAAATATCAGTTATTTCTAAAAATTATAATCCTTCATGTTGGTTAAGGATACAATACATTCTTATGGAATTATACACTACAGGTGGATATTTAAATTGCCATAAACTTCTTAGGAAAAAAACAGTCTTTACCAAGAATCTTGGTGAATTTCATGAGCTTTTTTGTATTGTAATTTTATGTCACACTTTTTCCAAATTTTTTAAGCTGCAAAAAAGTCAGACTCCATAAATAAATTAGGGGGCCCTCCCTGGTTGCTCAGTGGGTTAAAGCACAGCACTAAGAGGCTAAAGCCACTTCCGCATGAGTTTGATTCCTGCCTGCCCCAGAGGTGACCACATGGCGTAGCAGACCTCTCCTGACCCACCCGCTGCTCTCCTCAGCAGTGTACTTCGTCCATCTGCCTGTTCTGTTCCCCACCCTGTCTCTGGTGAAGCCTCTCACCACCCCTGAGCCTCTGGCCTGTACCCCATCTCTGAGTGCACAAATAAATCTTAAAAAAAAAATTTAGGGACCTCCCTAAGGGGAGGTTTAACCTTCCCACAGGGGTTAAAGACTCAGCAATATCAAGCTACCTCCAGCCACAGTGACATGAATCCCTGGTCTGGGAGGTGACCCACATGGTGCAGCAGACCTCTCCGTTTCTCTTGCTACTCCCCTCAGCAGTGTACTTCAGTCAATATACCTGTTCTGCTCCCACCCACTCTGTCTCTGGTGAATCTGTTACAGGACAGGGAGAGAGGGGCACCACTGAAGCCACAAACCTGCCTGCTCTAAGTGGGTTCTGCCATCCGCTGCAACAAGACAAAACATAAAACTTTAATGAAAAGGGACTTTAATACAGTAAATATAAAATATGGAACATAAAGAAAGAATATAACTTGTAAATCAAACATCTGAAGTTACCCATCCCCTCGTATGCAAAAGTCAGCCCAGAAGGGATTGGCCCAAAGCAAGGCCGGAAAGCCGCCAAGAAACTAAAGCACCTTCTGGCCGGGACCCATGGAAAAGGGTCAGAAATGGCCAGACATGTCTGGAAGGAAAAGAGCACAATCAAAATCAATATATACACTGCCATAGTCACCTCCCTACAGGTATCTCACTCACATCTGCCTTAGCCAGTCCAGGATCAGGAAACAACACTGTTTCTTCATCACTTGCTTGCTGCTCCATGTGGCTTCCTCAGGTCACCTTCTGGCTCTCCATCCTTCTTCCTTTTCTTCTCCTGATTCCTTCTCTTCTCTCCCTTTTCTCTGCTCAGCTCCACCCTCTTTCTGGGTGGGGCAGAGAACCTGGAACTTCCCCTTTTCCTAGGGACCACCCTGTTACAAATCCTCTTACCCTCCCTCCAACTGGCTTGAACTCCCAGTTCTTGTAGGTATAAATAGATAAAAATAAATCTTAAAAAAATCAAATCAAAGTCTTTTGTTTCGTCCTCTGCCCTCTCCTCTTTAAGAGCTCCAATCCTTCTATCCTTCCAAACAAGAACAAGATCTTTTCCTACATTGCCAGGACCTTCGCACACACACACACACGTTCTTTTCTCCAGCATTTTCTTCTTAGAGACATGTGCACGACTCACTGCCTATTTAACTCAGGTCTCTTCTCCAATGTTATCTTTTCAAAGAAAACTTCCAGGTGACCCTAACCAGACTTTATTCCAATGCTCTCTATGCCCTTGTTTTGCATACTTTTTCTTATTATCACACTTTACCATAAAATAGTATATTATTTATCAAGTCATTTTCACTTTTTCCCTACTGGCTAAGCTTTACTTGGATAGAGATTGTATTTTCCTCATCCGCTCTGGAATTGCTGTATCTAGATGGTGCTTACTATACAGTAGATTCTCTGTAATTATATGTTGAACTAAGACATGGATGTGTGAGTAAATCGTAAAATCTTTTCTGACTTATATATACTGCCATAATGTATTTTTGAGACCAGTTTAATATTCTTTCATTGGTATATATAACAATTTATTTAATCAGTTTCTTTGTGAAGGAAATGGGTCATTTTGAGTGTTTCTTTTCATATTGAATATCCTTATACTTATATGCACATCTTTAGTACTTACATATCTTCAGATTAAATATCTGGAGGTAGAACTGCTAAGTTAAAAGAAATATAATCAAAATTTTGACAGATTGCTAAGCAGTCATTAATAAGATGTGTACCTTTACTGATTAAAAAACATAACTTTAAAAAAATCCTATTTTCAATTTTTTAAGCAATCCTATGCACAAATAGTCCTAGATAAATATTTCAGACTCACCATGAAAAATATAGTTTAACCCAAAAGTCAGCCTTAGACTTGCTGAAGAAACTTTAGAATAATACCCATTCATATTATGAAAAAGACAAAAATGCTCACCAAAGACAAGAATTGGTTGGAACCAGACTTTGGAGAAAGCTGAAGAGGCACCAGGTGATGGCTCCCCATGCACACCACACACCCACATGCAGGCATGTGCTGCGTCAGGGATCCATCCGTGAGAGCATCATCCACATGGTACACAACACAGATTTGTGTATTTGCTATGACAATTTCCCGGAGATAGCAGAGAACTTGTCTGTTCCAACATAATCAGGATATTATGACAATTTTCTGACAGATGGAAGGAAACTATGCTCAAGAATAGTGTGTTGTTCTAATTTTCTCAAAGGTACAAAATGAGCTAGTGGACCTCTGAGAGACATTAAAAGGTTCCTCCCTCCATAAACCCCATATCTTAACAGTTGAAACCATGGAGGGTGCAGAGGAAGAAAAATAGAAGGTTCTTGCTATGCCAGGAACCTGAGAAAAGAAAATGAGAAGGTCGTTATGCCAAAATCCAGTAAGAGAAAGAAAAGATGAGCTGAATGTCAAACACCCAAGAACAATATTTTGCTCAAAGATGCTTCAAAAGGCAAGAAGGAAGCTTACCTATGAAAAGCTAGCATTGTCATAAAGAATATAGGCAGACGCATAGAGCTGAGTTTAAAAAAGAAAATTGGGAAAAGCTGGGGAGGTCTACATCCCACACTGGCCTTTGTATCAGGATCAGTTGTATCAACGGTGTGAGCTCAAAGGTACTGGAGCTTCTTTGCTTTCACCCGCTCTTCAGTGGAATTTTGTTAAGCTGAAAAACGTGTTGATTGTAGAAGTATATGTTGCACAGGGGTATACCTCAACCTGAAGTCAGGTTGTTATGATTAACAAGAGTCGTTATGACAAAATCAACAAGAAGTGAGTTGTCCTAACAGTTAATATATCTTAGTAAATATGGCATAATCTGTATGGAGGATATAATCCAACAGATCTAAACTGTTGGAAAATGGTTTAAAGAGGAAAACAGCTTCCTCTGGTCCTTCAAGTTATTTTTTCATGAAGAAGAATAAAGTCCACTCATTTTGTAGAAAATGTAGATTCTGACGATGGAAGGAAAGTATGCTTACTGGGAAGGCCAGACCAATAGGCTTAATAGAGGGATGATGTATACTTCTGATGTATCCACCACGATTTTTATTGAAGTCTGGTCAGTTATTAGTGACTGCTTTCATGTAAAAAAAAAAAAAAAATCGCTCAGCTCAGTCCATCCACTATAACAGAGCTGAGTGGAACCAAGCCAGCAATGGGACATCCGTTGCTTTCAAGTGAGTTCTGTATGTGGTCTGGGCTCATGATTCCCCAATCAATTCCAATCTGATGAGGACCATCCATTAACAGCTGCCCATCAATTGATAGTTAAAGATCTTCTGACAGAAGTGAGTGGAACCACACCCTGTTGCTTGTTCAAACTTATCTATTTCCTTGCCCAGATATGCTATAAGTAGAGAGTGGCTGTGGTGTGGGCAGAAAATCCTCTAGCACCTGTTCTCAGGTGAGATGGGACAGACATATTTTTGTATATGAAAGATGCAGTATTTGAAAAACTTAAGCAAGTGTAAATGCGTGTTATCTTTATATACATATGAATCTGAGCAAGTGTATGGAAATGTACTCCCAGGATAGAATCTTCTGGGAAAAATGCAAGTTATTCAAAGGAACAGAAAGACTTTGCATGGATATATGTAATGACCAGAAACAAAGGAAGAAAACTGAGTCAGGTTAGAATGAAGATGAACATAATTGCTAGAGCACATACATTCTTTATCTTTAGATAAAATTTGGCTTTGTTTTGCTATTCAAAAACCTTCAGCTTGTCAATTCCTGCATAAATAGATGCCTGACTGATGCATATCAGACTGAGGAGGGGGCTTTTATTGACTTCATTGGAAAGGAGATTTGTTACTAGTATTACTGAATTCTAAACCTGAGATACATGGGAGTTAATCCTACAGGAAAAACAATTTCTTAATTTGTGGTTGCATCCAGAGTAGACCAATGCTCTTCTTGACATGTGCTTGTGGAATTCATTTCTCTGTCCAAAAATGACACAATATTAGTACTATCTGCAAGGACCTTGTAAAAGCATGCCATCATGGGATCCTTTATTTGTTATTCTCACTTAATGCTTTCATCTAGCTTTATAAAACATAGTTGCTCTGTTAAGTAAACTTAGGAAAATGTGCAAGAGAACTGTAAAATGATTTCAAGGTATGATCTTGAAATAAAGTGAAAAATAACAGAAATTATTGTGATGCCAGAAAATGGGTCAAGGGTGAAAAGTTTTTAGATCTTCTTAGTCATGGGACTCAACCCTTACACAGAAAGATTTTATTAATGGCCTCATTGTGAAACATTGTATGAGCTATTATAAAAAGTGGGGAAGAATTGGAATGTATGGCCCAAATGAACTTGAAGCTTATAGAACAATGGAAAAATAACACCTGAAAAAACAAACAAAACAGGAGTAAGAAGTTAAATACCAACATCTCCATATATTGCTTGTGTCACAGTGGTTAGCAGAACCTACAAATGTTACTGAAAAACTATTGTGAATGGAAGTGTAGAGAAGATTTCATAGAAGAAGTAGAATCTGAGCTTTATTTTGGACTAGGTAAGCATTTTCAATTCATTAAGCAACACAGGCAGTAACTTGTAGACTAAGCATGAACTCAATTTCTATAATAATCAACTCAAATGGAGCCCAGGATTCATGTGTTGTAAAGTTTGGATAACCAGAGAGAGTATGGAAAGGACATTAAAAATGTCAAATGATGGAATGCCTTAAAACATGTATTTTTCCTCAGTTATATTAGTTAGAGAAACAGGCCAATTATATATCTATTTATAGAAATAAGCATATATTTATATAAGAACACATGTACACAAAGGATATATCTTACTTTGTAGAATATTACGTGTAAATTAAATATTACATTAATGAGGTTTATTAAATTTATTAAATTTATGTAAGTAAATAAATGAGATTTATTTAAATTTATATAAATAAAGAAATGAGCTTTATTAGATGGAATTGGTTCATGTGATTATGAAGAAGGAAAACACCTATGATTTGGCCCTCCCTAGTGGCGCAGTGGGTTAAAGCACAGCACTAAGGAGCTTAAGCCACTTCTGCATGAGTTCGATCCCCGCCTGCCCCAGAGGTGACCACATGGCGCAGCAGACCTCTCCTGACCCACCCGCTGCTCCCCTCAGCAGTATACTTCATCAGTCGGCCTGTTCTGCTCCCCGCTCTTTCTTTGGTGAATCCTCTCACCCTCCGCATCTCTGGCCTGTACCCCAGTTCTGTATGAATAAATAAATAAATCTTTAAAACAAAACAAACAAAAAAAACACCTATGATTTGCTCTCTGAAAACTGTAAGCCAGGGACACTGGTGGTGTCAATTCAAGTCCTCGTCTGAGGGCAGAAGACACTGTCTCAGCTCAAGGTCAGACAGAGAAAGCCATGATTTTCTTCTTCTTTTTGTTCTATTCATGTCCTCAACAGATTGAATGATGCATTCCCACTTTGGGGAGGCCACCCTCCTTATTCAGTCTGTTTCAAATGCTAATCTCTTCCAGAACTGGCCTCACAAACACCCTCAGAAATAATGTTCATAATGTCAGTCTGAGCCTCCACAGCACAACCAAGTCGATACTTAAGGCCCCCATGATTTGTTGGCTTGTTGAAATCATCAGCATTGTTGAATATGGGAGCAACATAACACAAAAATAAAAGTTATTAGAAAAATTGACTTATGGTGGGTTTGGTAATTAGAGGCAAGAACTACAGAAGTATAGGCAGGGGAGAAAAGTCAGGTTATCTTTTATAGGAAAGAGCTCAAAGTATTTGTGACTTACTTGAAGGTGAAGAAGTCAAGAATTTTATGTCTGTGTACATCATCAGCAATAATATGAATTTTAAGGAAGGAATGTGGTTTCTAATAATACGATAGGAGACGTCATTTTTGGAGTTAGTGGGTTTGGAGTGCGGTGTCCTTGGGTTCACTCCAGGAAAGATTTCCCTAGAGTTCCCCTTTCAGTGGCACTTGATGAGTTCCCAGGCGAGTTTCTCCACAAGACAGAGACATCAGTTATATTTAAAGAATGAGTTTATTAAAAAAGGGTCAGAAAAGTAAAGGGCACTTGCATAGAGATAAGCGACAGGTTTACTGAGAGGCCTGCGATGATGCAGGTCTGATGGAGGTCAGTGAAGAGAAGCCCCGGCATGGAACAGATCATGGGCAGGAAGGAGGCAGCTGCCCTGCTGAGGGTGAGTGGGTGGATAGGAGCACCTGCACAGGCACAGGTGGGCAGGGGTCTGCAGCCCTAGGCCAGGGCAGAGATGGCACTGATACAGACAGCTTCTCTTTGGGAAGGGCTCACTTCTTATGAGCCTGGGTTTCTTGTTGATTTTGTATAAGCTAGGCAGAATCTGAAAAGGACAGGATCTTCCACAATGGACTCAATCTCCATATCTTTACCTTTGGGTCTGAGCTCTGGACAGTCCCCACGGCAGTCTGATACCTGCTTGGGTCTGGGTGCCTGTAATCTAGGCATTGTCCTCTGAGGATCTTAGTGTCAGTAGCTGGGTCAATGGCTATGCTAATCCCTTTTGCCCCAGCTCCTTTTTGAGTCAGTCTTGGGATGCCTCCTTTGGATTTTCTACTTTTCCCTCCAACAAGAGATGAGTTAGTACATGAACTTTCATATAGTAAGTGCAGATATGTGCAACTAACTGGAGGGACAGTTCCAGACATGGGGAGGAGGTAAAAATTTAGTGTTATGTTTTGGTCAGATTAAGAGATGAGGACTTTTGTCCTCCCAGACAACCGAGGGTTATTATCACATCTGCTTAGTGGATAGAAACATTTGTATTTGTAGGGTGGTTAAATCACAAAATTTAAACAAATGTATAGGACTCATATTGGGACCAAAGAGAAGAGGTCACAGAGTAGAGCACTGAAGAAGTAGAAATGGAGAAAAGGGAGATACTTAGAACGTCAAAGTGTTAGAGTCCAAGAAATGCCGAGACACAGAACCGATGTAAAAGCCAAGTACAAGCCTTTGTTGCTAGCTGGGGCTAGGGTCGGATTCCCGGAGCACCCACACAGTGGTCTCGTCCAGATAGGATGGACTCCGAGCCTCTGAATAGAGGGTCGTATATAGTGAAATTTGCGGGCTGGGAAATTTCCAAAGTATGTAGTCCATTAGGATGAGTCACTCTCAGATCCTCCTTTGTGCAGGTGGTAACTGCAAGTAATGTTCTGCTGGCGTCTGGGCTTCTGATAACATCCAGGGCCTCTGATAATGTCCAGTTAGTTTTCAAGCAATGTCCTGCTGGTGCCTGGGCTCCTGACAACATCCAGGGCCTTTGACAACATCCTGTTAGTTTTTTTTTTAAAGATTTATTTATTTATTCATACAGAACTGTGGTACAGACCAGAGATGCGGAGGGTGAGAGGATTCACCAGAGACAGAGTGAGGAGCAGAACAGGCAGATAGACGAAGCACACTGCTGAGGGGAGCAGCGGCGGGTCAGGAGAGGTCTGCCACGCCATGTGGTCACCTCTGGGGCAGGCGGGAATCGAACTCATGCGGAAGTGGCTTAAGCTCCTTAGTGCAGTGCTTTAACCTGCTGCGCCACCAGGGAGGGCCCATCCTGTTAGTTTTTAACCACAAGCAACATTCCAATATTTTAACAAAAGGAAGACATGTGCAGAAGACAAGCCAAAAAGTGAGAAGGTGCTTTCAGGCCTTGCATTGGGCCAGGGAACCTTTGATAGGTGATTGGATGCAGAACTACCCAGAGAAGCTGGGGGGAGAAGGAGAATGGGGGCGGGGAGGAAGACCAAGTTGACACAAATTGATAGTCCACCACTCCATTCCATTTCTTGAAGGTGTAACAGGTGGTTCCCAGGAAAAGGGGAGGTTCCAAGTTCCCTGCCCCACCCAAAGGAGGGTGGAGCTGAGCAGAGAACAGAAGAATCTAGAGATCTAGAGAGGAGAGTGAAGAGGAAAGAAGCAGGACACAGAGCCAGAGGTGATCTGAGGGAGCCACATGGAGCAGAGAGACATGTGAAGAAGCAGCTGTCATTTCCTGGTCCTGGACTGGTTGAAATAAATGTAGGCGAGACACCCATGGGGAGGTTAACTTACGGCAGCGTTTACCTTGATTTTGTTTTTGCTCTTTTCCTCCCAGACTTATTTGGCCATTTTTTAACCCTTTTCTACGGGTCCTTGCCAGAGGTGCTTTCAGACCTTGCATTGGGCAATTCCCTTTTAGGTAGACTTTTACCCACGATGGGATGGGTAACTTTGGGTGCTTGATTTAGAAACTATATTCTTTTTCTTTTCTGTATTGCTCACTAATTGTATTAAAGTTCCCCTCTGTTAGTGCTCTTCTATGTTTTGTCTTGGTACAGGGCATGGCTGAACCTATTTAGAGCAGGCAGATTTGGGGGTTCAGGGGTGTCCCTCTCCCTGCCCTGTAATAAAGACAATTGTGTTTCTGTCCTCAGGCGTCCTAAAAAATAAAGTGAACAGTACCCAGTAGTATCTGATGTTGAATGTTTATAGTTCTTAGCTGTGATTATTACTAGTAGCAGTAGGTTATAAAAAATAGTGATTGCTGCCTTCTTTCTTTTCATATGGCATAGTTGCAGTTGATGTTTTCATTCCTCCCCTAATCTGGGTGTTTTGAGGGCTAGCACCCTCTTCTCTTCCTGATTGGATCTGAACAGTTAAGTACCTGGCTAGAGGTAATTTCTTAGTCTTATTTATGGAATAAATATAAATGAATGAGTGAAACAGTGACATGAATGAATAAAAGGGAGAAAGTAAAAGAATATAAGTATTTCTCTGGTGTGCAAGCACTGCTGGGTCATTTCAGGTAATCTTTCCAGGAGAAACTAAGGCATCTCCCTGGTGTTGTCTTGACCTAATTCAGTGTAAATAATATGTCACTAGTAATATATGTTCTAAACCACTGATATTTCTGGATGATTGCTAGTAAAATAGGATCTGTTCTATCCTAACTGACAAAATCTTCCAAATTAAAAAAAAGATGGCATTTTTTTGATAATTCTGAGATAGTTAGAGAAAATTTACTATGTGACTATGTTATTTTGTCTTTCTATAGATAAAGTTAAAATATACCAAAACCTTAGCGGTTTATAGATCTTTCTTTTTGCAGTTGAGGGATTACAGCCACATTTCATAATTTTTTTTCCCCCACTCCATTGATAACATCTCTAGATGTATCTCTAGATTTGAGGTGTGCCTAAGGGAAATTATTGATAGTTCTGCTTATTTTCTGTCTTCTTGAAAAAGGTGATTTGTTTTGATTTCATGTTTATTTGTTCTAAGTTTCACATTAAGTTATGGATAGAAAAATCTGTGACATGTAAATAAAAGAAGGTTGGCTTTATTCCAATGCAGAAAGGAAAATTCCATTTAAAATTTTTGCTTCTAAAAGTTGAAGTGAAGGGGAAATGAGAGGAATACCTGACTTGTTTACCAGTCCATATTATTCTTTATTTCCGTAAAAATCTTCTTTTAAACGTTCATCTTACATGCAAATGCATAATGTTTTTTTTTCCAGTCTGCCTCACACACATCCTGGAGTCCCCTGTGAGCCATCAGCCTGGGAGAACAGCCCTTTCAGATTTTTCTGTCTCTATTCATTGCATATACTGTAGCTTTGTACATGTTTATTTTGCTAGTTATATGTGTTCAGGCAGGAATTCAAATATGTGATTCTTATTCTTGCTTTCCAAGAGAATTCTCCTGAGGGGAGAAAAAAAACAATGTACATGTTTCTCTTCTTATTTGACAAAACCAAAACAATCCTGGATTTAGAACCTTACAAGGAAATATGTTCCACACAAAGTGAGAGCAAAGGACTGCCTTTGTTTCTCTTCCAGCTTTTGAATCTGACCCACTTTTAATAAGTGAAAATAGAGGCAATGCAGCATTAAAGCTAAGCCAAGAGGTTTGTTCCCCTTCATCTTCAGGCAAAGGGGAAGAAGCATTTATAGACAAGTGACATTTCTGAGGAGCTCATAGTTTTGTGTCTGAGATTTACTATCTTATTGTCACATTGGGGCCCAGGGGAAAAAAACATGCATGTCACTGAGGGCAGGAAATGCTGAAACTGTTTAAAAGGGGAAAAATAAACAATTTTAAAACCAGTTTTACAGGCAAATGGTGTGACGTATGGAGAAATAGCCAACTTTAAGGTGGAGATCTAATACGGTTTCCTGGGCCCATAAGTGCTTGAAGTTCATAAAAATGTCCCCACCAAGCAATTATGATTACTCTGCCTTTAATTACTTTTCAACTGATGTGGAACGTGAGATATTATCAGCCTCTGCTTTGCTGAGGTAGACAGTCAAGCAATGCAGCATAGAGCAGAAAATGAACAAAAAAAAAATCAGAATGATGAATAGAGAATACTGCTTGAAAAAACTTAAAATTTTTTTTGATATGGTCTTTGTTGGACATTTCCTCTCCTTATCTGCTTGTATTTTCACTTTCGAGTTGATAACTCCCAGACTAAGTTGAAACACGGTGATATTTCTGCCATTCTCTTCGGAGTTCATTGTGACTTTTTTTATCATCAGCAGAAATAGAAGGAGACTGAATTAAACGGGAGCTGCAGAACTTGGGAGCGCGATAACAATACGAATGGATTTTCTCTAACAGAGAAAAACAGCTGTCTCCATTATTTGAATGCTTCACCTTTCTCCATTCCATTAATTGGGTCTTTGATCACAAGCTGAGGTGGAGAGGCCCTGATAAGGAATAGGTTATTAGTAAAGTAGCCTAAAGGAATGAATTGGGCCTGGTACTTGCTGCAGAAGATGAGATAAACTCATAATGCCTGTGTATGTGAGTGGTGGAGAGTGATAGGGCCTCGGACTGCCCTGAACTGCTTGCAGAGGGAAAGACTAATACTCTAGTGCTATGATAGCTAATGCAGGATATAAATTTAGCTCCCGGGAATGGAATAGGATAAAAATTCCATAAAGAGTTTTCTGTAAATGGCTTACACTTTTATATCAAACTGTGACAGAGTAGTCACGGAAAAAAAATAAAATAAAATAAAGCAGTTTCTTGATCTCACTATATGTTGAACACAACTGGAGGCTTTCTTCTAAGGAGGAGGAAAAATGACTGTTAAATTTGTTCACCAAGACATTAATAAGAGCACCCTTTGAAGGGCGGTAAAGCTAAATTGGAGGAATTAAATTTGATTGAATCTAAGCCTGTTTATTTTTCATTTCTGCAGAGCGGGTGTTGAGTGATTTGTAATACTTCATTGGAAATCTTCAGGAACTTGCTATCATGTAATCCATTTTTTTTGCTGAAGAATACGACCGCAGGGGACAAGGCCATATTGGTTTGTTGTTAATGTACTGGAAAGAGGTACTATGGAGAAAACAGTTAATATTAAATTACGAACACAAGGTTATCTTTCTGCTGCACATGCTCCACTGCCCTAGGCAGGGGTAATCTGTTAATAGCATTCAGCCAAAATGACACCATTAAGGAACTGAAGCTACACATCTTTTGCAAGCTGAATGATGTATAAAGCTGGTTTTCTATCATCCTAGATGCAATAAATTATCCATGCTGCTAAAAATTGATACAAGACAGAAGTTTGATAGAACCAGCATCCAGACATAAATGGAAGGCCGGGCTGGCAGAAAACGACATGAAGATGTGAATGCCGCCACCAGTGTTTATTTGTGCTGTGCTTTCTCCCCCCAGTTCTGATTTCTCAGCCTTTCGAGGCTGTGGTGGCAAATACGCAATGGTGGCATTTTCATGGCTGAGAGTGAGGAGTGACTGAGCCAGAGAGAAAATGAATAACACATACAGTTATGCAAATGAGCACCTCAGAAAGGTTTGGATGAAAGGTCCACTTTGAATGAATCATTGCATTTCTGCTTCAGTTTTTGATTGTCAATGTCTGAATATGGAGCCCAGGACATTATAAATGGCCTGCACTGAGACTCCTCTGATTGGTATGTGGTACATTAGGAAACTGTAACCTACTCATACTCATTGCCCTTCAGATTATTGGTTCCATCAACGTGCAGAATAAATAGCTGAGGAAACAGTTTAGGATTATTTCCCATGATAGTTTATCTCGTTTTAAATTAATACAAATGTTTAATAGACTTAAGAGACACAGAATATCTATTTGCTCTAGCAGAATTCCTTACTGTGTCAGGGAAAGCATTTTCTAAACTTCAATGGCAATACCAGTGAAACAAAGCAATACATTAAATCAACACATATTAAATTTGTACCATGCTTGCCTGCAACTCTGCTGGGCACTGAAGAAGTAAGGATACAGAGATATCATCTTTTTAAACCTTATGTTCTAGTGGGGATCTTGGACTACGACAGTTAAATATTTAAGGACGGAGGTCTGTGTGATGCATTAGAGTTGGAGGAATGAGACCGTCCCTATGTCACCGTCCCTAAGTCTGTCATAGGAGCCTGTGTTCACAGAGGGACTAGCATAAAGAGAACTCTAGACATCCTAGTACAGAGGAAATAAACTTTATTAGTAAAGCCAACATGGTCCATGTGCACATGATTTCAAAGGTAAAACTGGCAGAATAAATGTAAGCAGATAGCTATAGTTAAAGCACAAAATTCAGCCCATTTACCAAATGAGGAGGGCATATGATTGTTTCTAGAAGCCAGAGTGAGACGATTCCAGTTAGGCTGGGCTAAAACCAGGGAGGAGAGAAATTTTAGTGGGCTCTAGAGCATCATCCTTAGCCCCTCTCTTTTATTCTTCACTCCGAATCAATGGCCAGTTCCAAAATGCTCTCTATGTAAATATATACTGAGCATTAAGAATTGTAGAGAACGAAAATCTCTGACTTGTGTCACTATGAGAGCTTTATTCCTTGTCAATCCTTTTTTTCTGGAAGGAACCAGCATGACTTTACTAAAATAAACTTTGAACAGCCTCTCTGCCTTTAAATGCTGTGCTATGATCGTCTTAAGACCAAAGTCCGCCATCTTGTGTATAAAGCTCTGTGCACTCCACCCAGCGACTTCAAGAGCCTCGACTCTGGTCACTCCTCCCAAGTTTTCTGCCTTTAGGCTCTTATTACTGGAACTAACCTGAGTGGAGTGTCTTTTAATTTTTCAGTACTACTCTACTGTGAACAAAGTATTAGATGTCTGTGATGATCTTTTCTTCCCAGTATTCTCAGTATTTCATCCCTTCCCTTAGTTAATTTAAATTTACTCAAAACCTACGGCTTTCCTTGACAACTGACTAACTATGGGGCTAGGAGCTCATCTTTGCTCCTGTGGCACAGCTGTTCCTTTTTTTAAAAAAAAGATTTATTTATTTATTTGTGCAGACAGAACTGGAGTACAGGCCAGAGGCTCAGGGGCGGTGGAAGGCTTCACCAGAGACAGAGTGGGAGCAGAACAGGCAGATCTGCGAAGTACACTGCTGAGGGGAGCAGCGGGCGGGTCAGGAGAGGTCTGCCACGCCATATGGTCACCTCCGGGGCAGGCGGGAATCAAACTCATGCGGAAGTGGCCCTAGCTCCTTAGTGCAGTGCTTTAACCCACTGAGCCACCAGGGAGGGCCACAGGTGTTCCTTTTAACAGTTGGGTCGACAACCAGCTAAAACAGTTGTTGCTTTTGGTGAGCTGCAGAGGAGAGAATAAAGTATATGAGCCTCTTTACTAACGAGGATGTCAGCGATTCTAGAACTTTGCCTTTTTACTTAAACCTGAGTTTATGTTCACCTGGCACTTTTGATTCCAGCTTGAATTACCAAAAAGGGACTTCTTCTTAAAAGATGTGGGTTACTCTTCATTTGTATATTAGATACAAGAGCCCGATTTTCTTCCCTTTACTCCCTTCTCCCGAACTGTCTTTACCCCCTTCAACTAGGTCATCACATCCCTCCAGCTCTCACTACTTTCTGATATAGTAAGATACACTGCATTACAAAAACGGTATAAAAACATGAAATTAAAGCTTCTTGTAGCAGATGTATCAGGGAAAACACTATTTCTAAGACTTTAGGAAGCTATTGGAAGTTTCCCAAAGAATTATTTAATAAATTCTGTAGCTCATGAAACTAAGAATGAGATTATTACTGATATTCATTCAAGACAAAAACTGACAGAGAGAAGATTGTTTGGCTAGAGAAAGAAATAAAAGCCAAAAAAGAAAAAAAGATTTTAAGACATCATTCTAAAATGAGCTTATAGATAGTCTAAAGAACATCTGGGTAGCCCATAGTGGAATAGTTAAACTCTTTTTAAAAAACCCCACAAGATGAAAAAAGGATAAAATGGAAAAAAATGACTTTTCAAATAGCTCCAATGCTGTCAGCTAGTGGATCAATGTGCTCACTGGAGGAACCGCACAGAGACGTTTATTGTAAATAATGCAGGTACTTGAGGCTTAAAACATTTTAAAGCATTTTGTTCTAAAGTTCCCAAGGGAAGATCTTAGTTGATAAATAAAGAAGATAAACAGAATCTTTAGTTTTTTCATTGCTATTCTACTTTTAACCAATTTGGTTCAGGGTGCTTCTAATCAAATGAAGCAAACATTTGACAGCCAGTTTTTGGATATAGAGTTTGGCATGTGTCTGCATTTTCCCTTTCCATTGATTAATTTACCTGCATGCTGGGAAGGGAAAGAAACCAGTTACTTGATTGTTATAACAGATGTTTGATTGGGAAGAGAAGTATTGATTAAAAAGTTATATTGTGATATTAATAAGCAGGAGCGCAATACTCCTGCAGGTTTCTGAAGTTTAACACGAGTCATTATTCTAACAACCCTGAGAATAGTTTAGGTAACATACAACTTTTGCCAACAAATTCTGTCTAAGGTGTAATGATTCTGAATTATTCTTCTGAGAATTTTATGTACTTGTTGAAATCTTATTCTCATTCATAATTTGCTTATTCTCTGTCATATAAGAGTTTAAAGGTGACCATTAATGACTACCTTACATTATATATTTTAAAAGGGGTAAAACATTGCTGTTAATTTTTTTTATATCTCACAATAGTATGTAGTTAAAAGCAGATGTGACCAGACTGTCATATTGAAAACCTCACCAATCAAGGAGACACTCTAACCCTTCCTACTTTTGTCTTCACTCTACAGATGCCTGCACTCAAATGTTAATAAACTGTATCTAGAACTGTTTTAGCATCTTCTGAATACGATTATCTTTGATTACTCCCTGTAGCTCCTGCTTAAACACACACACACACACACACACACACACACACACACACAGTTGAAAGGTCAAATGACTAACATAATCTGGCATTTGCCTGGTCAGAATTTCGTCTCACCTTCAGACCAAGAAGAGGTGAAAACCTCTTCTTGCTTCATTTCCAAGCTTCATTCACTCCACAATATAGAACTAATAAAGTTAAGATTCAAAAGGGCTGAGAAAAATTTAATTATGGAAAATTTCTAAAATAAAGGAAGAATTAAGTCTGTCATTTCAAAGGACATACTCTTCTGAAAAATAAATTCGGAGACCATAATGATGGATCCATATCATACATTTACCAAACCCATAGCATGAATAGTACCAGGAGAGAACCTAATAGACAAGGTGGTAATGATGTGTCAGTCTACTTCATGGATTGTAAAAATGTACCATTCTTGGGGACACTGATAATGGAGGCAGGTGATGCATGTGTGGGAGCAGGGGTGTGTACAACATCTCTGTGCTTTCTCTCCAACTTTGCTGTGAACCTAAACTTCTGTAAAAAGACTTAATAAAAGCAAGAAGTCAGTAAATAAGCAAATGCAGAATAAAAATTGTCATATACTCTAGAAATATTAACAAGTTAGCAACACTTCATAATTGCTAACTATGGTATCATTCTCAATATTCATCATTTACAGATGAGTATATAAAGAGAAGATGTATGTGTGTGTGTGTGTGTGTGTGATATTTTTCAGAAAGACGGGAATGTCTGGGTCCAACAAGATGAGATAGAGTGAAGACCCTGGAACTAGGCTTTCCTTTCCCATGTATTTCCAACAAATGGCACTTAAATGAAGTCAACAACTTTGGAATGACAAATAGATGACTATTGTCTACATCAAGGGTGATGGCTTAATGGAAAGGGGATGGAAAAACTGCAGCTAAACTGTGTTTGGAGGGATGAGAGGGATGTGTGGCTGCCCTATGCAACCTCTCTGTTGGTATTAAATTGAGAGGACACACCCATATCTGGGACTCTACACCCAGGCATTATATTGGAGGAAGGAGTGAACAGATGTTGCATACAGGACATAGGTTGCGCCACTGGTGAGCCCGAGGAGTAGGATGCAGAGTGATGATTTTCAGCTTGAGCTTATGGCCACCAAACAAGAATAGTTGGAGCCCAAACTGGGTAGATAGGGAGACACAGATTGGGTCAAGTGAGTCTCCTTACAGAAGAAGTTATTATTTGCAGCCTGCAGCTATGACAGGAGAAACACCTGCCTCACCATCACCCAATACTCAGCTACTGTGATTCACCAGGGTTTGAAGCACCTGGATCTTAACAACAGGAGCAAGTACCCCAGGGGAAGCTTTTGTATTCCAAAGGCAGTGAGAACAATCCCTGGCGTGTGACTCTGTTTCAGTAATAATCCCCATCTGGTACTACATCTATTGCTCAACCATAGTTTAGAGGTTCAGGCTGGCACAAAATTGTTCAAGATGTTGGCTGAGGATGTGGTAGCAGGGAGGGGCTGCTGTCGGTCCCCACTTCACAGTCCCGGTACCCACAGCACTATGGGAAGATTGAACCCTTGATAATCACTGGACATGAATTTGTCATAATAAGAAAAACAACGATCAAAAAAAGGAATGCAAAAAAAAAAAAAAAAGATACGAGATTGCTACAAAGAGAATCACTGGATTTTTTTTAGTTTAAATGCTTTGTTTTAAATAATCAAATGTTATCACTTGAACATTCTACATATAAATACAGTACACTCTTATAGTTCATCCTACAACTTTGCCAAGGGTTAACAATAAAATCATGTCTTGAAATATTCATAATTCAGCCTTTCTGTTATCAAAAAATCAGGACATTTGTTACTTCAGTCTTCTGTTACTTCTTCACTTCACCCAAGCTGCCAAGATTACCTGACAATATTTTTTTGTGATATCTGTACATTTTCTACCTTAATGTATATAAAAAATACTATAGCTGAATTTAAAAATACAATAAATGTCCTCAAGCATAGGCAAATGCAAGCATAGATAACTAGTAGGCCTAAAAACACAATGTCAGCGAGCATATAAATAGAACAAGGAGAAAAGATAATTAAAAAAATGAAAAGAGTGTAAGAGTTCTTGGAATCCTAAAGTAAAATGATGACCTTAACATCGGGTCACAGAGAATGAGAAAGGCATAGGCAGTTTGTTCAAAAAAAAAAAAAAGGAAATGAACTAGACATTAGATCCATGAGACCAACAGAGTCCAAACAAAATAATACCAGATCAATATACTCAAAGACACATTATAATTAAAGTCAATGATAGAAAAAAATAATAAAAACTTTAAGAAAAATGTCAACTTGTAAGGGAAGCTCTAATAGATTGCATGCAAACTTCTCAAGAGAAATCTTACAGGCTAGAAAGGAATGGCAGAAGATAATGAAAATACTCAAAGTAAAGTGGTTTTGACCTGGGATACTTTATCCAGCCAGACTCATTCAAAAGAAAAGGAAGTATAAAGTGACATAAAAGGCATTAAAAGAAAATGTCCAATACTAACTCAGACTTGAAACAAGTACTAAAAGAGTTATTTCAAAACAATGACAAAAGATATCTAGGGATAGCATATCCCTAAGTCATAAAATGTGGAGTAGCAGGGAAGAAAAATGTTGTCTGATGGCAAACCATCATCCACAAACCTCAGAATATCGTTCAAACAAACAAACAAAAAAGGTAACATGTAAGACAATGGAAGTGGAACTTGTAACATCAAGGAAGATGTCAACAACTTTAAAAAAAGTAATTAGAAAAATAAAATGGCAAAACACATATCTCAATACAAATGGCTTGAATTCACCAACTAAAAGGCATAAAATGACTAATTGGATTTCAAAACAAAGTCCAATTTGCTGCTATTTTTCTATGCCTGAAGGCTTTCCAAGACTTTTGTAGAGTTGTATGTACACTTGAAATTGTTTGGGTAGTGAAGCTTTCATGTTCTCACCAGCAGAACAACAGCAGCAAAATGCTAATGGGTAAGGTGAACTATTATTTCACAATGTATACATGTATCAAATCAGCACATCGTGTACCTTATACTTAAATAATGTTATATGTCAATTATCTTTCAATAAAACTGGGAAAGGTATTGATGAGCAGAAAACAATGTATAGCTTGTGTATGCAACAGGCTAGAAATAGCAGAACATTATGACCTCAATCAATAGTAATTGGAGGGAGTGAGTGTGGGGCTAACGTAGCAGTCTATACCTAAGACCTAGTGTGATGCTTAAGGAGGGAGAAACAGAGAGAGAAAGGGAGCATAAAGGGGAAACTGGGAGGAGAAAGAAGGGGAGATGTTCATTTCAAGGAATTGGCTTAGGTAGGGGCTGGCAACTATGACATTTGTAAAGCAAGAGTCAGACTTTAGATATGTTGATGTTGCAATCTTGAGTGTGAAATCTTCAGCACAGGGCCAGTAGGCTACACACTCATATAGGGTTTCTATGTTACAGTTTTGAGACACAACTCTGCCTTTGTAGGTATCTGGACTTTGCTCATATGACCTTCAACTGATTGGATGACGTCCATGCACATTATGGAAGGTACATTGCTTTACTGAAAATCTACTATCTGTAATTATTCATCACAACTAAAAAATACCTTCACAGTAACATCTAGATTGGTGTTTGCCCAAACAAAGGGATACATAATCTTAGTTAACACAGAAAATGAGCCTCACATGTGGCTTGCATTGTAGTTTCAGTGTTTGTCTGTGGAACTTAGCCTTCCTTAACCACTCTGATGATTTACCACACCCTCTTTTAGCTTCCTTCTCTCCCTGCTGTCACTATACCACTCCCAAAATGGTGTTTCCTATGCCTTCCTCAGTAAGTTATGTACATTTGAACACTTGAAAGAGTGTTTAATAAATTTCAAAATATGTATAGGCACCAAATTTTTATAATAAATTAGATGAATAAACTAAGTGATTGGATGTTTCATGTATACAATCATGGGATTAAGATGTTGTTCTGTACAGCATTTTATAGCTGAAGGGCTATAGACATCTGAAGGGCCTGAGACAGAGAGATTCACCCAGGTCTGCAGTTATGGGAGGTGAGATAGCAATGTGGAAACCACACATCTGAGGTCCCAGCATCTCTTGTGAGCTTAGAGAAGGCGTTTAGAAACTGGCAGATACTTTGATGTGGTTTTGAAGGAGCCCAGGCAGCAAATTGGCAGCAGCACAGTGGCACTCCCAGCGATTCCCTGGCATCAAGGCACTGGTGCTGACAGGGCCGCTGCAGGCTGTGTTGATGCTATCTTGAGACAAACAATAAAACCTTTATTTGTCTTGTTACCCTGGGGAAGCAGGCAAGCTGCCAAGGCATCACCTCATTGTACTTTCTTTTATCCCCCAAGTTAGGGGACTGATGATGGGGCACTGAAAGAAGAGGCAAAGGAACATGGGATAGATACCAGCTGACATATGCTAAAGCCATTTAGCTTAAATACAGGAATAAGCAAAGAGAACTAAAGTCTTCAGAAAATCAAAATAAATGAACAAAGTTGTTAATGAAGTAGAGTCCTCCTTTTCCCTTATATTTTAACCAGGCTGTCCTAATCCAGAAATTCTTAATCGTGGAGACTATGGACTCACCCTGATGTATCCATTTACATTCCTGTGTATAGTAAATAACCAATAGCCAGATTTATGTAATGCTTACTCCTTGTCACACATGGTACTAAAGGCATTATAAACTGCTGACTCCTTAAGCCTCTCAATAGTTTTATTCCAGAGACAAAACTGAGATGAGAACAAGTAAATATGTGCCAAACTTCTACAGCCTATAATTGCAATACCCAGATTTAGAACTCAGATTGTTCTCCAAAGTTCTTAGTTCATCAGGATATTATGCGTGTATGAATGACAGTGTTACATAACCGCTGGTAATACATTGGCCAAAAAGAAATTAGAAAAACATCCTTTGTGGGTATAACTTGGGCATTGAAAACAGTTCAGTGCTCATGGCCAAAAGTTGTTTTTTTCTTTCATTTTTAATTTTTGGGGGGTGGGGTGGGTGGTGGTGGTGGTAAATTTAACTTAAATTTTATGAAAAGCTGTGTTGTTCTTTAAAAGGTATTTGCAGCAAAACTACTATTCAGACTCTTCTGTTGAAAGTTCTAGACCAAAGGACTCCCTTCACATACACGGTAGCACAGATTTACAGTGGTGATATTTTAGTTGATATTTTGCCTATGTTTGAAGGGTTCATTGATCATAAACAGTAACCTGGTGCAAGGAATTCATCAGAAGAAGGGAGAAGGGGGGCATTGAATAAGTTTCCCAACCCACTCATAATGGATTCTTCATAACCATATATCACTGTGTGGTTTTAGTCACAACCAGGTCACATTAAACATTTTTAGCTTTAAATTATTTGTGATTCATACTATCTTATGTGGGTAGCTATGAATTACTGTTGGCATGCTACTTTGGACTGTTAGTATACATTATTCCATGTTTAAACATGGTTGGTCTTTACCCAGAAATTAAGAGAATTCTAACTTTTTTCCAAAGCTAAAAGAATGTTCAGTAGGTTTAGCCAGTGATACTGACATGAAAAAATATTATCCCACCTTTCCGCTCAAATGTTCTACTTGCCTACAATGTCTGTGGCTGAGTTTATGCCCTCAGTCAGCCTGAGAAACCTCCAAAGTCTCATGATCTCTAGCTCCAACTTTGCTACCCGATGGCCCAGTATGTTCAGTTTGATTTTTTTGGGGGGGGAGGGGTCTCTGTTTGCCCTATATTTGTTTTGGTATCTTGACACAGTGACTGCAGTGAATGGGAAGTCAATGTCAAGTTGCTAGGTTTATTTACTCTCAGGCTACATTAAAAGATGTTTTCCAAGTGCTAATAGCCACAAAGCATTTACTCTAAATATAACTAGAATAAGAGCATTTTTTCCCATATGAAAATGGCTATGATTACTATTCTGTGGTGGTCTATGGTTTATTATACTTGATACAAGAGAAGTCAGAGAAATTGTTGTGTTGGCCAGCAGCAAACAGACAAGAAATTGTCAGACCTTCGGCAAAATAATCACTGGTTGGTGTAAAAGGTGGTTTTGGCCTGACCCTATGTGAAATCAGTGTAGTGAATGGCATCAGAAATGTAAGTGACCTCATACAGCTTCCAAGCTAATAAATCTTCATACTTAAACAATATAATGTTTTTAAACTTTCTGTTTTGCAATGTTTTAAACTATAGAAAAGTTGGAAGGAAAGTACGAACTTCTCATACTTTTCCCTTTTTTCACAAATTGTTAGCATTTTGCTACATTTGCTGCATTTCCATCTGTGTAGGTATACAAAACTATATGACAATAAATTGTAGATATCATGCTACTTTACCTCTTAAATGGTCTAGGATATATTTCCTAAGGACAAGGATATTCATTCATGTGGTTATAGTGTATTGACTAAAATAAGACAAATTGACCTTAATACAATTTTCACTTCTGAGGAACTTATTCAAAAATTTTCAATGGATATATGTTCATTTTGCTGGTTTTTGTTGATTTGGCTCAAGAGCCAATCCTGGGACATAGATTGCTTGCATTTTGTGTGTGTGTGTGTGTCTGTGTCTATCATAGCATTGGTTTTTTAAAATAGTTAATGCCAATTATTTTTGTAAACTGTATTATTATTGGCATTTGTCTGACTTTCCTCCATAAGAGGACTCAGATTATGCACTGGAGTCAGGAATGCCCATGATGGCTTTTTGTCTCAATGTCAACCGAATTTTTTTAACTACTAAAGGCATTCTATTTCAGTGGTTGGTTCTATGATAAGTCAAATATATATGTATGTATGTGTATCTACATATGCCATTATTAATTATTAAGTTAAAATACATAAGGTCATAATCTACCCAGAGTTTACAGGTATGTTGCATTCTATGGGATGATGGGAACATACAGAGCAAGGAGCATCTACTCTGGGAATGTGAGATTTCACTAAGCTCCATGCAAGCTTTAGTCACAAATAGACATCATCTAAGTTCAATGCTTGGATCAATGCAGTGTAACATCCTCTTGACAGCAATAATTACCAAGCAATGGCTGTTGATGTGGAAGAAAAGAAGAATCCACTTTATTCAGCATTAGCACTTTTAGAATATAAACAATTTAAATTTGGTTACTTTGTAAAATGAACAAAAACTGAAGTTACAATATTTTGGTTTATATTAAAATGAAAATTCTGCACTGTACTCTAAACAAGTTATGAAATTTTTTTTACCCTAATGCTATTTTCAAATTGCATTACTTTCCCATTACTGATAACATACTCTTGATGCATTGTTTTTAAAAATTGCTATCATTTCCAAATAGACTCCTTTACTGTTCTATAGTCATTTCAATGAATCTCTGATCTTAATAATAAACTTTAAGTGAAATTACATATGCCTTATGTTTACTCAAATTTTAAGAAATATTTTAATATAAAACTAAAAATTAGAGAAATAATGTCTCTTTTGAGAGGCAGATTAATAACACAACCACTGATAGGTGCCCATGACACTCAGTTTTCTTTTGTTCTCTTAGAATTCTCCAGTAGCTCAGCTTTTTTCAGACTTCAAAAATAGTGATACGTGAAACAGACTTCTTGAGTAACATTTATCAGAAAAAGCAATAATTCTCTGGTATGTCTAAAGTAGTTGGTTTACCTGCTGTCCCTTTAGGAGGGAATATGTAAATTTCCAAAGGTACTGGCATGAAAGTGAAACCCAGGATAGACAAGTCTTCTAAAGAAACTGATTACTTAACTTCTCAATAATTTGCTTTTTAAGTTTTAGTTAACTTTTGGATACTATCAAAAGAATACTTGCATGTATAAAGATAAGTTCATCCTATTCTCAAGCCACACCTGAGCACTCAGGTGTCTTGTCAATTCTGACTTTTATGTTTGGTTAGCCCTCCCTTTCTATTTCTTTGAGGAGTTAAATTGATAGACTTTTGTAATTAATTGATCAAACGAGGTTTAGCTCCTAGTTTGGATAGTAAGTGAAAGAATGGCATTTGGAAATAGAAATACAGAATAAATAGCTTAAAGTAAATAATTACCTTTTTATTTCACTTTGAACCTTGCTTAGTTGGAAGTTTCTCTTCCCTTAACTCAGGAGGGATATGTCCAAGGCAGCTGGACAGACCAACTGGACAAGAACACTGCTGTTGATTCATTTTAGAAAACATCTTCTCTGGAAAACCTTCTATAATTATTCAGTGCAAGTTGTTTGCTCGGTCTGTATTTTCTGTACTTTGTTTGCTTATCTATTATTGCTCTTACTATGTTATATCCCCCTTTCTACTTATATTCGACTTTCATCACTAGCTGTGTTTTTAAAAAAATATGTATTTATGCATACAAGAACTGGAGTACAGCCAGAGATGCAGGGGGTGAAAGGATTCACCAGAGAGAGTGGGGAGCAGAAAAAGAAGATTGACTGAATCACACTGATGTGGGGAGCAGTGGGCAAGACAGGAGAGGTCTGCTGCACCATGTAGGTCACTTCCCTGGCCAGGGATCCAATTCATGTTGTAGTGGCTGCAGATAACTTCATAGTGCTGTGCTTTAACCCCTTGCACCACCAGGGCATTCCTAACTATGGATGTTTTATTTATTTATTTTTCAAAAGATTTATGTATTTATGTATACAGAACTGGGGTACAGGCCAGAGGAGCAGGGGAAGTGAGACAGAGTGGGGAGCAGAACAGGCAGATTGACAAAGTACCCTGCTGAGGGGAGCAGGTCAGGAGAGGTCTGCTGCTGCCATGTGGGTCACCTCCGGGCTGAACTCACACTGAAGTGGCTGAGGCTAGTTGTAGTGTTGCGTCCTAACCCGTTGCGCCACCAAGGAGAGCCTGTGAATATTTTAAATGCAGATTGTATTCTGCTCACTTTTTGAAATCCGGTAAATCGACATAGTACTTGAATAGAATAGCCTGAATACATGTTGGATAAGTGAATTAATAGATGCATACTTACTCTAATTTTGAAAATTTGTGTTTTGTTTTTATTCAGTAGTTCAAAGGCTATTGCCATGACCATGGTAGAGTCAGTTAAAACATTCACAGTGGCCTTCCCTGGTGGTGCAATGAGTTAGGACTCAGCACTGCAAACTAGCCACAGCTGTTTCAATGAAAGTTCTATCCTCAGCCCCTGAGGTGATCCACATGGCGAGACAGACCTCTCCTGACCTGCCCACTGCTCCCCTCAGCATGGTACTTCATAGATCCACGGTCTTGTTCCTCACTGCTTCTGGAGAATCCTCTCACCGCCCCTGTGCCTCTGACCTGTACCCCAGTTCTGTATGCATAAGTAAATATTTTTTAAAAATTCAAAGCAACTGACATATATAAAAATTATCAGAAATCTCTATAGTATGAAGCATTTTTTCTCACCTAAAACATATTAGTCTCAAGTGTTAAAGCCGCTTTCACTTTAGAGCTCATTTGCATACAACAACACTTACATTATCAAGGCCACTTGCAACTGACAAAAGTCATTTATGCCATTTGCAATTTATGTTCACAGGGAATTTTTCCCTTTGTAATCTATTTGACTCTATTAGCTTTTCATGTTTAGAAAGTTAAACTCAGATAACAATAAGAATGGGAATAATGTTGCTCTATGCTAACATTAAACTAGCTTGCAGAGGTAGTCCAACCAGTTAAAGTGTAGCACTACAAAGCTAGCTGCAGCTGCTTCAGTAGGAGTTTGACCCTGTACCAGGGAGGTGACCCACATGGTGCAGCAGACCTCTCCTGTCTTGTCCCCTGCTACCCCCTCAGCAGTGTACTTTGTCTCTGGTGAATCCTCTCACCATCCCTGCACCTCTGGCCTGTACCCCAGTTCTGTGTGCAGAATAGATAAATCTATAAAAAAAATTTTTTTCAGAATTTGGTCTTTGTGGTCTTTTGGAAGTTGAGAGAGGCTGAAGGCAGAACAGTGGAGACTGGGGGTTTTAACTTAAGGATTACAAAGACACTCTTCTTATAAATGATAGTGGAATATAATAAAGATAGGATTGGGGTTTACATCTGGGGTAGGTTATGTTCCTTTTAGCGTTCAGAGAGAAGAGATGATACGTGAAATATAGATATTTCAGGTTCCTTTACAAGTGATTGTTTTGCATGGTGTGAAGGTAAGGTTACCAGGAGAAAATATGTCAGAGCTTGGCAATGACTTATATCATTTGTAGACCTCAGGGAATGAAGGAGAGCGTCAGTTGTCTGGCAACTGGAGAGGTCTAGGAATCTGGATGAACAGGGAACTTTGCTCAAAGGAGTAGCCAGCTCAGACAGACCTTCTAGGAGAGACCCAAGTGAATAAATATCTCACCCTCACTGCCTCCTCACCATGCTCCCCTCAACAATATTTTTTCAGTCAAAAGCCAGAAATTGCAAAATGCTGGTGATGTAAAGATCACCTTTATCATTTCCAATTTGTTTTCTTCAGATTGTTTTCTTCATAAAAACTCAAATTTGGTTCTCTCTATAACACATCCACAAAACACATCTTTTCTGGCAGAAATTCAGCTCTCCAAATTGTTTAAAGAAATTCAGCTTACCAAATCATGAACAAGTAATTTCAGTAAGCCTTAGTCACAGATTCCTCAACTCTCCGGATTTGAGACTTGTGATGCTCATTTTATCACCCCTGATGCTAATGAATAGCTCAGCATCTTTTATGGTGTGTGCTACACCCCAGAGACAGGACGATCCAACAATCCAACTGAACTTACACTGAATGAGCCCGATTTAAAGCACAGTGAGAACCATAAATGGAAGCGATTCATAGTCACTGTCCTCCAGGAGTCACAACTGTGCAGAATTGGCAGTTGTTCCTCAATTCTGTGGAGCTGTAAGGGCTGTTTCATTGTAGCAGTTGGCTCTGATAAAGACATCAGTAAGGAAATGCATAAATCATTCCCCTGTGAACACACATTAGGTTGGTTGACATGGAAAAGATTTACTAATTTGCTGATTGCACTTGGACATTAGCCAGTTGCCAGACATAACTCATCTGTTAAATTTTTCTTTCAGTCTAAAAGGGAAGGGCTCTTAGAAATCTCTGCTTGTCTAATCCTACCTAGCCAACTCCACTATCCAAAACACACATCACCTGTACATTTGAGGTAACTTATTCCCTCATAGAATTGTTCTAATGTCAAGTCCTCTAATGTATGTGCCATGGTATGCACAGTGTCTGATGCTGTGGCCAAGGAGAAAGGGGTATTCAGGCCTGAATCCACTTCTCAGATAGCCAACATTGATTGCTGCCAATTAGAGGGTGAGTCCATGTGGGTGAAGAGCACCAATACCGAATCAATAGGAGATAAAGGTAAGCCTTAAAGACAGGCCAGATGCCTCCTGAGTGTCTGTCCTAGTTTATGTGTACCTGACTTCAGTTTATATGTAGAGCAAAGGGGTTGGGAGATGGGGCTATTTTGATGGTCCTAGAAATAAGACTGGCTTCCTAGAGCAATGTGAGGTACTAAAACTTGCTAGTAAGTGGGAAGCTTGAAATAAAATCAAAGACAAGAAGGTGGCTCCAAGGTCAGATTACATGTCCATCGTGATGGAGGTCACTGATGGAATCTTCTTGCAGAAGCTGTGCCTTGAGCTCTGTTGCTCACAAGATCGTAATCTGGGGCTCCTATAGAGGCCGATGGTGGGGCTAGGACTATGCCTACTGAAGACATGTTTTGGGTTTGTTTTTGTTCATAACTCTTGTCTACTATTTCTAAAGACTCAGGTTGTTATGGGAAGAACTTCCTAGTTACTAGATTTATGCTTGTGGTATGAGGTTCTGAGAGAAAAATTGAAGGATTAAAAGAGTTTTTATTTTGCATTTTTTTGGTCACTGCTTAAAATTTATTTTTATATTTAGATCCAAAGGCAGCTAATGTAGCAAAAATTGATTTCAAAATTTGGCTGACTTTGTTTAGATATATGTATGCATGGATAAAAGTAACAGACTTTTTTCCATTAAGGAACAAGGGATAATTGTCCTTACATAGACTTAATCCAATACCCTGGAAGATGAAACTTTCTAGTGACCTCTGCACAATAACTTATAGCATTATAAGAATGTTTCTGTAGACTGAATGTAGAGGAGAGTTGAAAGCATGGTGAGGTATTTTCATTTAAGCATATGTGATCTGTTTATCTTTCAGTTTCCCCAAACAGATGGACAGTCTTCAGTCCATGAAAATAGGAAAAGTCTGATTCTGTTGATGCTCTACCTACTTTCTACCTGCTATCAGGTGTAGGTATATATGTGTGTATGTGTATTATTGGTGTTTACTAGTTACTTTTTAATTTTTTATTAAATTTATTTATGTACTTACAAGAATTTATGATTTTGGCAATTTAGCTAAGAAATGTCCAAGTGAATTTTTTGTAGATTATGTTTAGCTTGGAAGGATGATCTCTAGATATAAATTACTGAGAAATCAAGATAGTTGGGTACTCCATAAGTAAAGATTTGGTACCCAACCATAGAGATACATTTCTCTAGGTGCTTCATTCCCTCTTAGGCAGCAAAGTTGTCATCATCTGTATAACTGCCAAAGGGTTTTGTGACTTTTTTCCCTCTTGCTATAAAAAATAAGTGAGATTCAGGACAGTGAAATACCTTAGTCATGGTATTGGAACTGGGTAGTAGTTCCAGCAACAATCTATCCAAGATTTTCTAAGTTTCTGCTTACCATTTCATTCATAGGACCAGAAAATGAACAGGAAATACGAGGATGTCTAGATCTTCAGAGCTATTTAATAAGGGGACAGTATTTTAAGATGTTTGAAGTCAAAATCAACAGATAAAAGTTTTTAGGATTTGGGAACTTTGATTAAATTCTTATTGACAATTGAGAACACATGGCTATTACTATAGTCAAGAACTTAAGACAAAGAAAGCAATTGCAAATGGTCTGAAGATAATTTTTCAAGTGGAAGTAGTATCTCTGTGGCTAGGTTACAATTTCTTGAAAGAAACAAACTATTTTATAATAGTTGGCATCTTTCTAAGCACAGAAGAGTTCTGTACACATTGTAGGGAGTCAACAAATATTTGATTGATGAGTCAGGAAGAACTGAAAAGGAAAGAACTAATGTCAGTGTGCTTTACCCAGTAAACAATTCACAGCTTCCTACAGTCCCTTTGGGAGAACCTTGTCTATCTGAAGCTAACCAGCATTACCATATCTGTGTGTGTATGTGTGTGTAGTGTGTATGCATGTATTAAACTAGCATTCGTTGAGAGTTTCTAATGTATTGGGCATTCTGCTAAGCATGAGATTGGATGATTTTATTTATTTTTCTTTATAATCCACGAAGTTAAATCTAAAAAAAAAAAAAAAACCAAGAACCAAAAACCTGAATGTATTTCCTGCACTAGGTAAGACAGATGACAATTTAGCCAAAACATTTGGAATCTGATACTAACAAAAAGTCCAAGAGAAGTTCTCCACTAATACATTTGCAACTAATTGTCTAGTTCAATGATCTTAATATTATATATGATTGAAAATGCTTTAAAATTTCCTTAAATATAAAAACCAGTGGAGCCATGCACTTTAATTAAGGGTTAACAATGACCAGAAATTGGTATATATGCTTGTTGCTGCAAATTTAGGAGTGATGATTACTAAAAGAAACACAAAGAATTATTTCTTCAGTTCCTGAGAAGATTCGAGCACACTGAGAAGTTTGTGGTTCATGATTAGTACCAGTAAACAATAATTATATTAAGCATTTCTTTTTGTATCAATAATGAAAGCTATTTAGATGCCAAGGTGAATAAGTTGATCTTTGAAAATTTCAGCACCATAAATAACAGAGAAATGCAATTACAATGAAAATATTTATGCCCAAGCACATTCCCAGAATATGTTTATATAGTAAATGCACTTTTCATTAAATGATCTTTCATGTTATTGCACAGAGCAAAATATGTGTGGATTTTCTTTTAATGACATCAAAATGGGCCCTACCATCTGTCTTCTAGAATTTCCTATCACTCATTTTTTTCATAATGAAAGAAAAATAATTTAAATATCCTATATGTTAGTATTTAAGGTGAGGAAGTGTGGTCTTTATATTCCATACATTTTTGATATCCATGCTGACACGTATCTTCAGTTTAACGTGCATGAAGGGACACTTCTGATCTTTCTTATCTCTGCTCCCATCCATATCTTGTTTTGGTAAGCACTATCAGAAACGTTCTTATTGAATACTGAGAAAACTGTTCTTTCTTTTACTAAAGAATCACAACATTTCTTTTCTATTTTGCCTGAAACTCATTCATTGCCTTATGGACCAGAGCCCTAGGGACTTAGCAGGCCTAGTGTTAAACAGCCTTTGTGCAAACAGTGCTATACAGCAAGCTGGCATCTGGTCTAGGAGCACGTAATAGGAGCCAGGAGTCAGAGGCAGATTGGTTTCTCAGTTATTTCAACAGCAGAGCAAGTGCCTGAAAAAAACTGATCTCTCTTGAATAAAGTGTTACACAACCAATACCAACTGGCCATAACACACAGTAGGCCCTCAGTAAATATTTGCTGCCTGAACTAAGAGAAATGTTGGTGAAATGTGAAACCAAATTAAACAAATTTGCTTTTGAAATATAACCTCTAGTAGTCTACATGATTTCATAATGCACTTAGCAGAAACCAAAATTACTATTTTAGAAATAATGAAATTGTGTTCGTTTCTTTTATAAATAGCTTTTCAAACATAGGCACGTGTCCATCAACAGCAATATTAATGTGGCTTTTATGAACTTAATGCCATGATTTCATTTTTAACTATAACCTCGTCAGCTGGTAATTAAGGAGGTGGTGCTTTTCTCTCTTTCTCTCTCGGCACTTGGATTTTCTTCAATACTGTATTGCCCTCGTGAACTCTGTAATGACTCATGGCCAATAGAGTCCATACAGTAACTTCTTTAATTGCCTCCACATCTCTCTCTCTTCCAAAATGGAATTCATAAATGCAGGTGTGGAAACATAATTAAGGACATAATGTTTTCCATCTCTTCTTAACAACTGCTTTACTTCATTCACATTTCAGCTTGTAAAGCTTTAGTCTCAATGGAGTAACCCACAAGAGAACTTCACAGATGCTAAAAACACATACACACTGTAAATTAATCGTTGCCACTTGAGAGAACTGAAGGAAAAAAAAGAACTCACACAATCCAACATAATTTATTATAGATGTAGTGATGTGGCTTCATATTTAAATTCATCTTACTGTACAAATTTAGACACCAATTGCAAGTGAGCACAAATTGGTGCTTTTTGATAACATAGGCAAATGATTGTTTATTCTGTTTTTCAGGAAATTACCCACACGTTAACTAAACAGAGCCACGTAGCCAACATATCAGAGAAATGCCATGTGAATTTTTATCCACAACGATTAAAATATTATCTTATTATTTTATTATTATTTGGCTATGGAAAGAACTATTCATAGAAGATGACTTTTGTATGATGTAAATCTGTTTATAAAGTGTGTGCATGTAGTTTGTTTTTCTTAGTACTTACCACAACCATGTAAAGGAAGTATACTACAATCCATATCTGAAAATTTGCAGTGACTGACCCAATGTCATTCACTTGATATTATGAGGTCATAAATTAAATCACTTATTTATTCATTCATTCATCCATTAGTGCTTCTGATTCTAAGCTATTAATGCTTCTAACTACGTGTCCTTTAACTACGTCAAAGGACACCCTAGAATGACTAAGGTCACAGTGCTTTCTTACTGTTGTGACAACAGCAGTAGATTGGTGATTTAATAGCTACCTTTTCATATTGTTTTGCGTATCAGGTGAGGTAAGAGCATATGACTGTGAAAAGCTCCAGGAGTCTCAATAAATTGTAGTATGCTTGTCAAAATTTGTTGGGAAAATATAGCAGTGGAAGGAAATGTGGTAAAAGAATGAAGTTGGATCAGTGAAAATTGTCATAAAGTAAAGGTCATGTTTTCATTAGATACTCACACTTTCGTTGTTCAACATGTGGCACAAAACCTAATAGTCAACAAATACCATCACCATTATTGTGTGCATTTCATCTTTATGGGCATGAAGCAAAAACAGCTAAAGAGCCTTACCTAAGTGTCCCATTATTTCGTCTCTTGACATTGAGGAAACTTCCTGGATGCCAGGTGGCAGCAACCTCATGAGTTGCCTGGGCATGTCTAAAAACCTCTTCTCAGTACTGTTTCTTTCTTTTTTGACCCTATGAAATATATGTTGATTTATTATCTTAATTGATTATCATTTTCTTTAAAAACTTCAAGTCTCACAACTTCATATTATTTTGTTTTATTTTACTTGTTACTGCATTCATTTCATTGATTGCCCTGAAGGGCACCCAGGGATTGCAACAATTGAAAGGAAATTAGATCTGTACATGGAGAGAGACGAGCGGCCTGTTTTTCCTGATTTCTGAGCAGAAATTTTAATTTTTAAAAAAATTCGGTAAAGCATTTGTTTTGAGATTGTGATAAGTGACAAAGTACATACTTTTCCAGATGTAATATGGAAATTTGTTTGCCTTCTTTTTTATTAACTACATATATTTTAATTGCTGTACACCTGTTTCAAAAATGTATAACAATGACTACCATCTAATCATAATGCATGGATTAGCAATTTTAACCCATTTGACATTTGGATCCCCATTTCACAGGGGAGGGGAACTGAGGTCCTACATCTAGTATATTTCAGGGCTAAGGATGAGGCCAGGCAGCCTGATTCCAGAACTTTTTCCATCTAAGTGCTGTACTTGACATATGTTGAGGGCATCCAGTGTGGATCACCCAGATTTCCAGTGTGCCTGACATGCATGGGGCCTGTGTCCAGCAAGATGCTCTCAGAAAGCAGGGGGGTGAGACAATATTGAGTAGTGCATGCTGAGATCCTGCAGCCCTGAAATCCCGCAGCCCCGAGATCCCTCTTCTGAGCTCTCTGCCTGGCCCTTGGGCACTGAGCCAGCAATGCAATGGCAGCTCGAGGATATCAGGATCCTTCGGAATTCATTCTCCCACCATTTCAGAGAATAGCTTGTGTTTTCTATTGAGATGGTAGATCCATACAAAGCTTCCTATTCTGTGGACGCTCAGTTGTACCCTTGTGCCCTAACATTTTGCAGTATGGATGAACTGATAATTGCCCAATTCTTTAAGTTCTGCTTCTCTTTTACTCAAACAATTCCATCTTTAAGTTATTTCTCTTTTCTTGTATGTATAATAAGCATTCAGGAGAAGCCAAGCAGCACTGTCAACATTTTGCTTAGAGGTAGCTTTAGCTATATATCCAATTTCATCTCTTGCAAGTAATACAGAACTTACTACAAAACTTTCTTAATATAGAAAGGTTTCTTAAATATTTTCTTAATATAGAAAATACTCCAACATGAACACAATTCAGTCAAGGTCTTTGATGCTTTCTAACAAAGATGCTCTTTGCTCCAATTACATGTTGCTCATTTCCAGCTAAGCCCTTATCAAAATATAATGTTCGCATCTCTACCAACTTTCAACTGAGGATTACTTTGATGTCTCTAAGGCTGAGACTTTCTCTAGAGTTCTCTTTTCTTAGAGAACCTTCACCAGAATTGCATTTTAACTTTCTTTCATAGTAATGGGGAAGTTCTCTAGCATGCATCTCAAAGCTCCTCTGTGTCTACCCTTTATGCATTTCCAACGTCATTTCCACATTTTTAGGTGTTCATTATCACAGAAACTCTATTTCTTGGTATCAACTTCTGTCAATTCATTTGTTTTATGGTAACAGAATATCATACATTGGATGACATCAGAAAAACAAATTTATTTCTCATAGTTCTGAAGCCCGGCAAGTCTGAGGTCAAATGCCAGCAACTTGGTATCTAATGAGGACCCACTTCATGGTTTATAGATGACCATCTTGCTTACTGTGTCCTCACAGGGCAGAAGGGCTGGGGGAGCTATTTTGTGGTGTCTTTCATATGGGCATTAATCCCATTTATGAGAGTTTGTGCTGATATTCTAGTCATCTCCTGAAGACCTCTATGTCCTAATGTTAGTATGTGGGAAAATAGGATTTCAATATATGAAGTCGGGCAAGAGAGAGACAAACACATTCAGTCTGTAGTAGCAGTTCCTTGGTGAGTGACCTGAAAGGCTGAGACGCTGAAGCCATGCTCCTCTCCCCACTCCTGGAAAAGACACCTCAGTTCTGTGCTTTCCCTGAGTATTGCAGGGCATTGCTGGCTGCAGTAAGGTGTCCATCTTCCTCACTGTCCTAGTGTCTGCACCATACCCATTCTTCAGTGCTCCACAGAAGAAGCCAGCCCCTCAGAGAGTGCACTAAAAGTCAGGGGACATTTTATGCTCACTCTTGTCTCTTTCTCTCCCCCAGGGAGGATTAGTGACCTCTCTTAGCCCTGAGCTGTGCCAGCTTGGCAAGGAACCGATGTGGGTAGAGTACAATTGCTCTTATCATTTCAGTGTGTTTGATCTCAGATTTGTGTTCATTATTCATCTTAACTGGATTCCAGACTTCCCCGTGAGGTATTAATTTACTTAAGTCTGGGTTTCTGTGGGGGAAATGAAGACTAGGACTTTCTATCTCACCATCTTGCTGATGTCATTCCCCCCTACAACCTCTGTACTATTTCTAAGCTAGGGATAAATAAATAGATTCAATCGTTAGAACTGTCAATCCAGCACATACACGCTCCAATTAACCAAGCAACCAAGACGATATTTAAAAATAGTCTTGAAGAGTTCAGTGTTTATTCTCTGAGCAGGTTTTTCAAATTAGAAATTAACATTTAAGAGAAAACAAACAGAGGGTTGTGGCAAACCGGGGCTTAAAAAAACTCACATTAGCACATGGTCATGTGGATTCTTTTTTCAGGAAAAACATTCCAGATTCCACAGATTGTCAGTGGAAAAACAAAAACAGAATTCCCATCCATTTCCAAGTATGGCAAAATCTGCACAAAACTTGTGTGTTTCTGTCCTCTTCTCTCAAAAAGCACAAATTGCATTCCTCACAGAGCAGTCCCAGGGGGCAGAGCTTAAGACATGTAGTAGAACAGAGAAACATTGGACAAGGACACAGAATAGTGAAAACTAGGCTCTTCGTTACCTGTTCTGGTACTTGGAGCCTCAGTTTCCTCATCTATAAAATGGGATAATAGATGTACCTCTACTGCTTTCACAGGCTTTATGTGAAGATAAAATTAGATAATATATGAGAACCTGCTAGATATAGAATAGATAAGAAACGTTTATTTTCTTTTTTTGTCTTTGTCATAATATCATCACTTAAAAAAAAATAATCTGTAGCATAGTATGTGGACAACATCCAGAGGTGTGCTGGTATACCTGCTTCCAGGGGAAAATACTGACTTGTGGTATTTGCTGATACCTGACACAAATAAACAACAGAGATTTATCTCCCATAATTCCCAGGGCTGGAGAGATTAAGTCTGAGCTCAAGTGCCAACAAGTTTGGTATCTGGTGACACCACTCTCTGGTTCCTATATGGTAATCTTGTTACACTGTCCTCTTGAATAAAAACTTTCACCATGGTCAATTTTTAAGCTGCTAATTCACAAAAATCCTGAATATTTAACAACTGGCTCTTGGGAGCTGGTCATGAATAACTTAGGAAATGCACTGGAACATCAACAAATAGTTAACTAGAATGAAGGGAATTTTAAGGAAAAAAATTTTTTTCAACCTTCACTAACTGTTCTTTGCAGTTGTTCTAGATTCTTACTTTTACCCCTAAACTTCTTTTTTATCTCCCTTATCTGCTAAATCAACTATGACTGCCTCCGGCTGTTATGAAAATTGAAAACTGGCTGAGTATTTATTTGTTTTGTGACAAATACTCAAATACTATAATATGAATATCAAATACTGTGACAGTTACTCTAACAATATGAAAAGTCTCATTTCATAAACTACACTAGAGATTAAATAATAAAACAACTTTTAACAAATCTGGTGAAAATATATATTGGAGAAGAAAGAACATTCACACACAATATGTCTTCCTTCTCCAAAAGGTGGGAGGTAGTGACATGCAAATATAGTGAAATTTGTTATCAGAAGTTTCATGTTCAGTTCTTAGAGAAGCCACTGCTTGTTGTCTGGTCTTGAGCCAGTCTCCTTCAGTCTCTTTCAGCTTTATCTTCTGCTTAGTGGAGACAAATGCATTCGCCCACCTACCTCCTGAGTTAGTTCTGAGCTTCATAAGTGATGAAGTATGTGATAACCTTTTGTAAACAGTATTAGGCAAGAGCTAGTTACCTAAGATGAGGTCATTGTTACTTAATATGAGGAGAAGATGAAATTTGTCAAGCTGCTTAGTTCAGAGAGATGGGGGATACTGGTTAGTGGGGAATTAAGATTTCAACATATGAATTTGGGGTTGAGAGGGACATGAACATTCAGTCTGTAGTAGCAGTTCCTTGGTGAGTGGACTGAAGGGGTGGGACAATGAAGCCATGCTGCTCTCCCCACTCCTGGAAGAGAAAACTCAGTTCTATGTTTTTCCTGAGCGTTACAAGGTGTTGTTGACTCCAGGAGGGTGTCCATCTTCCTCACTGTCCCAGTGTCTGGGCCATGCCAGTTCTTGGTGGTCTAGATGATTTCTCTATATGGTGAACACAACCTGGAGAAGTGTGAGTTGGCAGGTGGGAAAGAGACAGGGGACTCTGTCCCAGACAGCGGGGGAGGCATGTGCATGGATGGGAAAAATAATGGATATAGAGAGCCTACAGGGAACTAACTTGTCTTGTGCAAAAGAAAACTGCCACCCTTTACTGCTACCACCATAGTTAAGTATCACATTTCATACACATCCGAGGGGAAAACAAAAGCAACTTTGCCTCTGACACTAGCACAAAATTCAGCAACACTGCCTAACATGACTCCAAGATGAATAAAATGTTCACCCCACCCCTGAACATTAAAAACAAATTTGTCCTTGAATTTCATGACCTTGATATCTGTGGATGTATAACGATTCTTGAAGATATGATAGCCAAGTGAGGAACTTATTTTTAAGCAAAAAAAAAAAATCCATATTAAAAAAATAGAACAATGGGTAGTACATATAGAAATGATAAAATAGGGGTTTTTGGGTCATTCAGGTTAAATATCTACTGATGTTTGTGTGATAAGCAAAAAGAATTTCAGTTACTTTTGGAAGTTGGTAAACTATATATAGACAAAATATATTTGTATAAGTTATATGGGGACAATGAATAATCACACTCCAAAATGTCTGGAGGAGTTTCTGAGACTCTCAACCAGGATAGAGATTCTCACACCAGACAACTCTCTCTATGTAAAGGAAGCAGATGGTTGCTCCCACTTAATTTGGGAACATTTGGGTATCAGTGTTTGCCTGTAACTGAGGCTCCATCGAAAGACATGACGGGAGGGAAGCACTTTCATCCCTGTTGCAAAAAAGTCCCTAAATTATCACTATCCCACTATTAACTGTTACTCTCAGAGGATTTACATGATCTAGATGGCATCTCCTGATCTTCTCTGCCACCTAGTGCCCCCACACTATTTGCCCTGGGTTTATAACAGATGGCATGTGGGCAAATGGCACTTTGTATTATTAATTTTGGCTCTGACTCTGTTTCCTTTTCTTGGTGAGCTTCCTAGTTTAATGTCTGCCACTTATATCTGCACATTCTGAAGTCTTATTGATCGTGATATTCTTCTCTAAAATGAAGGAGTTGCCTACTCCTTTACCATAAAGCAACAAATCAAAGAGAAAACCTGTTTTCCTAAGACTTTGAGCAGAGTTTGACTAGATCTCTCCTTCAACTGTTTTTTCCCTTTTCATGCTTCAATAGAAGGCACCTCTAGGACCTGTTTCTGAGACCTCAACCAGGATAAAATAGAGAAGGAAAGGAAGTCATCCAGGGAGAAGAATCCAAGGACAGAGGATGGCTTCTCCTTTCAGACCTACACAGAGGTACTGTCTTTGACTTCTCAAGGATAAATGTCTTCTTAATTAGCTGGTATCTTGAGGGCTGGTATTACCAAACCAGCAAAATTGGAGGAAATAGGGAGAAGAACAAAGAGTTCATGAAAAGGGATCTTTTCTTTTTGGTTCTACTTATAAGCACTTAGTCCTTCCACAGAATGTTCCACATTTTAGTGCCCTTCTCTGAAGTATGAGAATTCCAGTTTATCTTTGCTCATCAGAATTCCTCCCTCTGAGTCACAGAGTGGTGGGCATGGGGGGACACAAGAGGAAAGGGGAAAAGTCTTTTATTCTAGAGTGAGTGGTCAACAATCATGACTCACCCCCAGTGTATTTGAAATAAAGATGAAAATCAACTCAAACTTGTCAGGAATTTGACTTTGCTAGACAGTCAACAGTAGGGAACAAATACAAGAACCTTTTTTATGTTAATGAATATATCCCTTATTTCAATTTGAAATTAATGCTTAAATCTGTAATATTCAGGGTCAGGCAAATGAAGTTCAGCAGACATTTCATCACTCAAACAAAAATAGATATGTAGCAGAGAATGAACATCCAGATGTTAATATTATATAGTTTACAAAACTTTCATAAGAAAGAGTCATTCAAAGGGGAAAAATAGCAAGATCAAATATTAGGATGAAAGATACTTAAGACTTCTTGTATTTTATACCATAGAAATATGTGCTGTGCCTTGCAAGGGAAATATAGATGATTCCTTCACTAAAAATACATATGCTTGACAAGGAACTTAACAAATTAAGGAGGTATTGGGTGGGAAATAATATGACATTAAAACTAGTTGAATAATCTCATAGGAGGGTTGAAACTTTTCATTAGTACACATATGTGCCTAAGGAAAAAGAAAAAGGACTTGCCTTGCTTGAGTAACCCCATCCTCCGTACTAAGGGCATAGGAGAGAACACGAGCTTGACAAACTTGTTGAGTTTAACTCAGTTCCATTGGGTTAATATTCAGCCTATTCAAATTTAAAACTCTCTATTGTGTGTTTGTTACCTCTTTAAAGAGGTTTTTTTTTTTCCCCCTCCTTCACAAAGTGGTATGTGAGAACTGAGTCAGTTGACTGTAGGGGAGCTCCTTTGGCCATGGGCCGTGTCTCATGTGATGTGGTACCACTGGTTGTGGTATGACTGGGTCTTGCCTCTGAGCATCCTTCCTTGGTGGTGCTTAGGTAGGGATGGCCCCGGTTTATTTTGGGTGCTATGTGGGACTGATTGTATCTCTGCCATAGTTTCCACTTTCAATGCCTCTCCTTCCGTGACTATTTTTCCCAGTTCCTGTTCTTTTCTAAGCCTCTTAGCATCTGTAAAGCTCTTGGGCATTATAGCTATGCACAAAGAATATTGTTAGCAGAGTACTATAGACACTAAGCAATGGCCCGTGAATTCCAAGAAAACAAGAAGTGTGTGTGTTGGGGGTCCTCTCTGAGCTGGATGAATTTGTCTAGTTACTTAAACCTCAATACTTCATGGTGTCTTCTCGAAGAAGGTTTAAATCTATATATTTTTAAAGATTTATTTATTTATACATACAGAACTGGGGTTCAGGCCAGAGGTGCTTGGATGGTGAGAGGATTCACCAGAGACATAGTGGGGAGCTGAACAGGCAGACCATTGGAGTACATTGCTGAGGGGAACAGCGGACAGGTCAGGAGAGGTCTGCTGCGCCATATAGATCACCTCCAGGGCCGGGGGTGGAACTCATGCTGAAGTGACTTTAGCTTCTTAGTACTATGCTTTAAGCTGCTGCACAACCAGGGAGGGCCCAGGGTTAAATCTTTTTCAGCAAGTGCTTACTGAGTGCCTGCCCTTTGCTGGCATCTTGAGCCCTAAGCATGCTGAAGGGAACAGGAGATACAATACCAGTCTTCACAGAACTTATAGTACAGCGAGGAAAACCAGAGATATGGGGGCTGGACTAAACTTGGGAACTGTGATGGTAAACTTGGAAGGTAGAAGAGCTAGTTTTATGATGAAGAAAACTAGTCAGACCTGTGACCAATAAATGGAATCAAAGTGACTGTATTTATTCACAGGTGGCTTGACCACTGTCTGGCTGCACCTGCCCTAACTCCTACCCTCAGTGGGAAGCAGGACTAGGTGACCTCTTGTGTCAAGTCGAGGGCTTGGTGCTCAGCAGGGTGTGGTACAGTGAGAATTTAATGGTTAATGTCAAAATTGACCCACTAGCTTGTCATATGCATCCATGCCTCTTCCTGGGACCAGTTTCTGTGTTGTGTACATTTCTCCCTTTCTTCTCAGTAGTCAAGCAAGAGTTAATGCAGAATTTTTCCTACTGCCATTGCCAATTTGCTGTGCAGAGCTGAGTCTTGGGATGGAGGGGATGTTAGAAAAAGAAAAAAAAAAAAAAAAAAAAAAGGAGCAGCTGCCTGTGTGCTCCTAGGCACAGAGAAAAAGCAGGCCAGACCAGTCAGAGGCAGGGGAAGAGGTGAACCTGGGGACAAAGAACAGATGGAATGAGATGAGGGCACAGAGAAACAGATTTGTGGGAAATATAGATAGGGTGAAGGAAACGTGAAGTCGGAATAGTAAGAAGACTGTAGGGCAAGCAAAGAAAAAAAAATGATGGAAACCAAGAAAAGAATGAGATAAAATCAGAGGGAGATAATGTGAAACAAAAAGAGAAAATGCAAAGCAAGATAGGAACAAACACAATTTATTAAGTAACAATTTGGTTTCCATTGCACGCTTCTTTCTTGAGTAGAGATCAGGGAAAGGGGAGGACACTTCTCAAAATGTCACCGCACAGCTTTTCCAGAGGCTCTCAGTGCCTGACCGGCCACCCAGCTTCATGTGGGTCCTCTCTCTGTGATAGATAGTGATAGACAGAAAGAGAACTTCCTTCAGGTTATGCTCATCTTTTTAGTATGAGCATAACTTCTTATGAGTAAGTATTTCTTAACCTCTGGTGTTTCTTCCAGGCCAGAGAACTTACAGTCTTCTCACTGATAATCACTGGGCTGCACACATAGTTCAATAGGAAGCAAAATAAAGCATGATGCTTATTATTCTGCTTACGATCATGTCCAGAACTTGTTTTCTTTGACAGAGGTGACTGCATTCCAAAGAAACCAAGGTGACAGTGATTTTCTGTCCTTGTGAGTGTCACCCATCTTTGTTGTACCAACCAGACTCAGGACAGGTTTTACTGGGCATCGGCTTCAGACCTAGGAGGATGCACTATGTCAAAATTCACAAAGAACAGCTGCGGCCGTCAGCGGGAAGTAAAAAATAAAACTGATGGGATATTATCTTAGCTCAAGCAGTAATTTTTTTTAAATAGTCGATCTTTCTGTTGTCTTTCTTGTCTTCATAACTCATTAATGGCATTTTGTTCAGCATCTTGTCTCAGGCCCCTTTGTTCTTTAATCCTCATATTTCATATATGTCAGACTCTGACACACGGACCTGTGATAAGAACTCATCAAAGTCCTTGTTATGCCATATTTATACGCACTGAGCTGTTGTCATCTGTTCTGTAAATGATATCTCTCAATAGCTCACCCCCCATTATCACTTCATCCCCTGTTATCACTTAGTTCTACTCAGTATCTACTACTTCTTGCGTTTTTTGAGGAAACTATCAACTTATCAGCAAAATCTATTAGCAATCTTTAGGATGTTTTAGGATGATGATTATTTTAAAGTCATGTTTAAATATGAGACAATTTTCTTACGTTGAGATAAGATGCATAAAAGCATGTCTTCACTTTCTGAGTTAGGGGCTTAAAATATCAAGCAACTTTATCCTATGGGTAAAAGAACTCATTTTTGCAAGTTACCCACAAAGTGTCTCGGCCGTCAGTTTTGGACTAAATGTGAACCTTTGGGGGTTGAAATTCATTTACTTCTGGCAAAATGTGACTTCCTGCTTCTAAGAATAAAGGCTTGAAAAGGCTTATTAAAGGGAGGCTCCAAAAAGACTTCTTAAACTTCAAACAGATCTTACAAAACAACATTCTGATGAGTTAAGTGCACATGAATTAGAAGCATATGTATTAAATTTCCCTTAAAATACACATGGGTTTAAAAATTAAGGGGGGGAAAAAGACTCTTGGCAAAAATCTATTTTAGGTTTGGCTAAATCCAAACCATTTGAAAAGTAATTCTAAGGAGTGGGACAAAGACAGATTAAAATTCTTAAACACTTTTGGGCATTGAGTATGTTTTAATTTTTTTAATGATTCAGGCTTACTTGAATAAGAAATGCTGTATTTGTTTAAATTTATCCTAAAATGAAGGGAAAACTGCCTGGAAACAAAACCCATTTTTCAAAAACTCCAAATGCTTGGGGAAAAGTTTGAAGATCTGGACAATCTTAAATCAAGGCCAGAAAAGCCTACAGGAAAAATAAGACTTGATTCAATGGAGTTGTGACTTTGTCCTGTTTTATTGCTCATGTTCCATCAGGAGAAGCTAGAGTCCCTTCCAAGTTTTGTTTCTTGCATTGGTGATATAATGTATTCTTTCTTCTCTAACCACACATACTCACATATACACATGCACACACACACAGGAAACATTGAAAACTTACTGGATAATGACTGTCACCAGTATGAGTATAGCAAAAATAATTGGCATTGAGTGGAGTGTATGCAAGCCTGGAATAGTATTATAGCCCTTGTTTAAATGTTTAAATGTAATGGCCAGAAAACATTTATGATTTCAAAGTGATTGGTTTGGCTACTAAGAACACAGAAAAACTAGACCAGGGTTAAAAATTTAGCAAATTCTACTCCTAAGTAAAGGAGAGGCTGATGTTTACAGATCCAACATACATCTTGTTGTTGAAATGTTTTTTTTTAATACATATCAAGTGAGTCAGAAATATTTGGTCAATGAACATTACAACTTATTATAGGAAAGGCATAACTCCAAGGCAAAATTTCTCAAAGTTGCATGGATCTGTGAAAACTATTTTAAAAGACACTATAATTCAGAATATTTAGGAACATAAACATATAATTTTTATCGTTGTAGTGTGTGTGTGTGTGTGTGTGTGTTTGTGTATGTGTGTCTATGTGAGGTACAAGGCGAAAACTGACCAAAGAACAGGGCATGGGTAGGTAAGTATAATATTAAAGGTCAATTTTGTGTTTATTAAGATCTTGTGTTATTCCTGGCGTTAGGCTCAACATCTGGTAAAAAAACAAATGAACAATTGTTTTGAACCTCAAAGTACCAACCATGTAGAGTGGATTCAAACACTGCATCTGCCACTAGTGTGATCTGTGTGACCTTGAGAAATTTACATGACCTATACAAAATGGAATAAGATTAAGTTTCTTGCCAATATGCTACAAATTAATGCCATTTGGGAACTTAATACACAGTGATATATCTTGTTAATATTGTAAATATAATATTCTGAAGGAATAGAGGAAGGGAGATTTGCTCTGGGGTGGATAGAGGGCATGAAATAAAGGGTTTTTGAGCTATGTCCTTGATTCAGTTTGTTTTTGTTTTCAAACAAGCCATTCACCACAATATAGAGGCTTAAAACAAAGAATATCCAGATACCTTACAAATCCTGGGTTTTGACCAGTGGTCATTATGGTTCATGCTGACTATAGACTACGTTTCTATCTGGGTTCTTAGTTGCACTGCCTAGGTTTTGGGGGGCAGGGAGTTGTTGGGGCAGCTGGAATGACTAGAACCTCTTTCAGATGGTCACTTTTCATTTAACATAGGGAAAATGTATCCCAAAGTAAAACAATTCCAATGTGAAACAATTCCTCCATATGATTTACATTGTTTATTGTCAAAGCAAGTCACATAGTCAAGATCAGATTCAAGAAGTGGAAATAGAGGTCCCACTCTGGGTAGGAGAAAGGCAAAGTCACAGGACAAAGAGACACACATATGAGAAGGCACAAACACACTTGGGATCATTATGCAGCAATCTACCAAGAACAAAAACAAAGTTCTTCAACTTTTGTTTGCACAAGAATTATCTGGAATGCCCATGCCATAGATGTAACTAGTTCAAGCATTGAACAAAAACAAAATAAAAAAGATACCTACATCATGGGTGAAGTTATTTACATTATATTTAATTATGGGATCAGTATTGAAGAGTGTGAAGGGTAAACTCCAAATTAAGAACACAATTGAATGGGGGAGACTCCTCAGTGCTTTATTGCTTATAGTAGCACAGAGGTAGTGGTAATAGTTGGTTACTCCTGTGGAGCACGGAGCTACCAAGTCTGGGAAGAGCCAAACAATTCCAAGTCTTTTGTGCCTCCCTGCACACTCACACACACATTCTTAGATAATTAACTGCAAAGATCTGTCACATGTAGCAATTACTAGTTATCCTGTATGTGTTATTAGACTGTAGGTGGATTTCTGATATCAGTCCATGAGCAGAGTAATTGCTTACCTACTGCAATATGGCCCCAGCAGAGAACCCAACATCAAATCCCAGAAAAGAACTTGCATGGGAGTTTGCTAAAAATGAAAATACTTGAATAAAATCAACACTTTCTCTAAGTTATTTTGATTCAAGCACTTTAGGCTATTCTGAAGAAAAATCTGCCTTCAAGTTTGGACTCTTTCTAGGTGAAAAGGAGAGGGGTGGAAGAGATCAGGGGAGAATGTGAACAAGTAAAATGATAAGGATACTTTATCCCAGGGGCAAAGTTGGCAAAGAAAAACATAAGGGTCAAAAGAGGAAAACAAGGAAATTGAGGGAAGAAGCTGGATGATAAATGGATTTCAGCAATGGGAGCCAGGCAGACTATCCACAATGGTGAAGACATATGAACGGAATGAAACTTGAGGTTATAAAATTGACACTGCAAATAGAGACAGTTGTAAATATATGGCCTATTATAGAACAGCCTTTCCATATTAATTCAATAAAAAGAGATTGCTTTGATCTTCGGTGAATTAGGAGTTCAGCTGCTTGGTCTCTACTGGAAATTATATATTGAAGGCCTTCTACTCATTCACGTGTATAAACCCCAGGGTCTAATAAATGCTCTCAATCACTAAGAAACCATTCATGTTTTGTTGTGACTTGGACTGGAATAGATCAATAGCTCCCTAACATGTTCATTATGTTTAATATTTTATGCATACATAAGATGATTGATTATCTAAACTGTTGGGATGTGATTATTCATCTTAAGTTCTGCTCATGGCCTGCTTGTTTGCAAAAGGGCTTTGTTATTAAGGAGCAATAATGAAGTACTCTAGGTTTATTTTCAGCCCATAAAGATAAGATCCATTCAATTCTCAGGAGTTTTGAAGATGCTGAAGGTAGTAAATATTCCTGCTGGCCTACAGTAAATGAATTTCTGTGCCTGATATTTTCTAATAGTTTCAGTAATGTTCTAATACCACTAAGTATTCACTCATGGCTCTCTACAGACATAATCTAGAGAAATAAATTGAATGAGAAACAAATTAAAACTGTTTAATTTAACAATGCTTTTTATTCCACAAAGATTAGACAAGGTATCTCTTTGGCATAGCCTTGTGATATTCATATTTCATTCGAAACTTTCCTATAGAACAAGCCTCCACTTTTTTAAAAAAAATAATATAGTAGTTTATTTTTACATCATTTTCTACATTTTTTTTTCATTTAATTTGTAATCCCCGTGGATTTCCAAGTCTCCCATGTGCCATCACCATAGTCCAGCACACTTCCCTCCCCCCCCGTTTTTTATCCCATTCCCCACTCCACACCCATAAAATGTCTCTGCTATATAGCTGTTCATTACTATTATTATTTTCTCGCCTGGTCCATTATATTCCTGCTACGAGCAAAACCATCCGGTATTTTTCTTTTTCTTTCTGGCTTATCTCACTAAGCATGATCTTTTCCAGCTCCATCCATGTTGCTGCAAAAGACATGTGTTTTTTTTTTTTTTGGTTGCTGAGTAATATTCCATTGTGTATATGTACATCTTTTTAATCACCTACTTTTGGGCATTTGGGCTGCTTCCATGTCTTTCCAATTGTAAATAAAGCAGTAATAAACATGGTGGTGCAGGTACCTTTTGAATCAGTGTTTTTGTGTGTTTTTGGATAGATACCCAGGAGTGGGATTGCTGGGTTGTAGGGGAGCTCCATGTTAAGCAGTTTGAGGAACCTCCAGTTTTCCATACTGGTTGTACTAGTTTGCATTCCCACCAGCAGTGCAGGTGAGTTCCTTTTTCTCCACATCCTTGCTAACATTTGTTGTTGCTAGTTGTTTTAAGATGTGCCATTCTCACTGGGGTGAGGTGGTATCTCATTGTGGTTTTAATTTGTATCTCCTTTATTACAAGTGATTTTGAATATTTTTTTCATATGCTTGTTGGCCATCGGCATTTCCTCTTTGGAGAAGTGTCTTTTTAGCTCTTCTGCCCATTTTTTATGGGGTTGCTTATTTTTGTTGAGTTTCATCAGTTCTCCATATATCTTTGTGATTAATCCTTTATCGCTAGTTTTGTGTGAGAAAATTTTTTCACAATCAGTGGGATATCTCTTTGCCTTTTTTGTACTATCTCTTTTGCTGTATGGAAGCTCTTTAACTTGATGTAGTCCCATCTATTTATCCTTGCTTTCACTATTGTTGCATTGGGTGCTCTATCTTTAAAGATGCAGCTGAAGTGTATGTCGTGTAGTGTTTGGCCCATCTTTGCTTCCAGGTATTTTATGGTTTCCGTTCTTATGTCTAGGTCTTTAATCCATTTCGAGTTGATTTTTGTGTATGGTGTGAGGTAGTGATCTAGTTTCATTTTTTTGCATGTAACTTCCCAGTTTTCCCAGCACCATTTGCTGAATAAACTTTCTTTGTTCCATTGTATCTTCTTTGCTCCTTTGTCAAAAATTAGCTGTCCATAAACCTATGGGTTTATATCTGGGTTTTCTATTCGAATTCACTGGTCTGTATGTCTATTCTTGTTCCACTACCATGCAGTTTTGATTATTATGGCTTTGTAGTATCGCTTGAAGTTTAGGATTGTTATGCCTCCTTTCTGTTTTTTCTCAGTCATGAAAGTTTTGGCTATTTGAGGTCTTTTGTTGCTCCATATGAATCTCATCAATATTATTTCTATTTCTTTGAAGAATGTCATTGAGATTTTTATTGGGATGGCATTAAATCTGTCTATTGCTTTTGGCAGGATGGCCATTTTGATGATGTTAATTCTCCCGATCCATGAGCAGGGAATGTCTTTCCAATTCATGGTGTCTTCTTGTATTTCTTTTAACAGTGTTTTGTGTTTTTCTTTCTAAAGGTATTTTACCTCTTTTGTTAGGTTGACTCCCAGGTATTTGATTCTTTTTGTTTTAATTGAAAAGGGGATTTTTTTTTAAATTCTGCTTCTTCTGATTGGTTGTTTGTAAGGCCTCTGACTTTTGTGTGTTGATTTTAATCCTGCCACCTTGCTAACCTGGTTGATGATTTTGATTAGATTCTCTGTGGAGTTTTTAGAGTTTTCCATGAAAATTAATATATCATCTGCAAATAAGGATAGCTTTACTCCTTCTTTTCCTTTTGGATTCCTTCTATGTTATTGTTCCTGTCTTATTGCTCTGATTAGAACTTCCAATGTTATATTGAAAAGCAGTGAAAGCCTCCACTTTTAATTCCTGGATTATATCCTTCAGACTGTAGTGTTTTCAGTTATATAGTTTGACTGTGATATTTTGGAAGGTGTTTAAATGCCATGTCCCAAACTGAGTTTAGTATCTCTTGTAAATAGGGTTTATTTTCTGATGGACCTAATTGTAACTATTTTATAATTTCTTCTACCCCTTTGTTGAAAATAAAGATTTCATTAATATCTTACTCATTGACTTATTATCAACAGATTCCAAATCCTATTTCCAAATGACTCTCACTTTTATCATTTTCTTTCAATTTCTACTGTTACTAGTCTCCTGAAGGCCTTTTTTTTCTCTCCTTTGTGTAATTGCAATTTAAAAAATTCTGAGTAAATTAACAAAAGTTTAATTGTTCTTATTGAATCCTGTTTTTTCATTTAATCATTCTATTGATTCATATATTTATTCTGTAAACAATAACTACATTTTGTAGTGTTCTACATATATCAGGTAAAACTGTGAACCACTGATTCACAAGTCTCTTCCTTTTGAGAGTTTGCAATCTATACAGTGGCAAAAATACAGAAGACATCTACATGGAGTATACAGATTGCTACAATAATAAGCTAAGGGAAACAATAAAACACTGAAGGGGGCTAGGAGATGTTAGGGGAGCTGAAATTTTAGATAGGGTGTATGAAAAAAACTTTCACTAGAAGACAAATTTTGAAAACAAACCAACCAACCAAAAAAGCAAGGGAATTAATGGTGAGGCAGTTAGGGTAATGATATTGTATTATACAGAAATCCCCCAAACTTAAAAAAAAATGTGTGTTTCATATTCATGTCCTACTATAGTGCAGGGAGGCTCATAGGCTTCCATGTGCTGATTTAAGAGACAGGTTTGATACCAACTACCATGTCAAATAGGTTTACAGGCTATAGGCACAGTCCTTCTCATGACTACTGTCACTCCTGATATCAGCCACTATTTTGAGGGTCTCCACGCCACACTCACTTCTGACCAGCTGGCTACAAATCCAGGGTTCTCACTGGATTTAATTATTTACCAGCACAACTCCCAGCAAAGAAGAACAAGCTTTACTTATAACTGCAAATTTATTATCACAATGGGTTATAGATTTAAAGCAGCTGAAGGGAATAATATATAGGACAAGGTCTGAGGAGATCCTGACACAATGATGAGTGACTTTACAGAGAGATTGGCCCCTGCAAATGCTCACTTGATCCTTTAGGTCCACAGTTGGCATTGGGATTTTATTTTGTAGGTATGGCTATTGAAACTTTTGGTTATGTTACTCAACCTCCAGTCCTCTTCTCTCTCCAAAGCTTCATTCAGCCTCTTATCCAATGGTTACTATTTTAGGCATGACCAGCCCCTATCCTGAGTTCTCATTGACATAAACTAGAAGTCCGTTATGAATAACAAAAATTCTCCCATTACTGTAGAGTTCAGGGTCTAGAAGTTATCTCCCAGGGACCAAAGAAAAGGGTAAGCCAAACTGTTTACTAAACAGCTTCCTTTCATAAAGTTCCTGCCACATTCCACTTGTGACTTGCAAAGCTGTCTTAGAAGAAGAGAGAGATACCATCCTTGATATTTTCAGAGTGACAATTATCTCTCCACTAGTCACACAGTCATAGCCAGACGCAAGTGACCAGGAAATGCAGATTTTCAGCAAGTACTCTCATTCTAGAAGGGAAGGAAGAATGTTTGGTGCCCAGTTAGTCATCATACTTGCCATGTGGTGATCTGGGATAAGAGTACATATTTTCCATTCCTAGTGCTCTTATTCTTTCTAGAGAACAGATTGCCATGTGCTATTTTCTGCCTGCTTTTCTTTCTTTCCTTTTAAAAAATTTTAAATATTTCCTGTAGTGCAGATCTCCTGCACTCTTCAATAGTATTTCAGCTTTGTTTTGGGGTATAGAATTCTAAATTGACAGTTTTTTTAAATTAGTACTTATAGTATTTCGTTATCTCCTCACTTGAATTGTTTCCATGATGAGTCTGCTTTAATCCCTTTTTCTTCTTCCATTCATAA